>NC_091233.1:15244364-15391864 GCF_040958095.1 Procambarus clarkii
CTATATATATATATATATATATATATATATATATATATATATATATATATATATATATATATATATATATAGGAAGAATTGAAACAGGAATTTCCTTAGGTACTTCTTAAGTAATTTCCTTAATACATCTTCAGAAGGGTCTAATACACCCCTCTGAAGATGTATTATTAAATACGAAAGTATTTAAGGAAATTCCTTGCCTGTTAATTTTCGTGATTTATTAATATCTATAAGAAGATATTATAGTGGTGAAGGTGTTGATAATATTTTTTAACCCTCTTTTTCTCTCATGATTGCTTGCTACTGCCAATTCATGATAACTTTCTTTTAACTTGAGGTGGGATCAATGAAGAAGAGGCACTAAGGCCCCATACGCAGTGATTTAAATAAAGAACCAGGTTACTGGCTCAGTGACGCCGTAACATAACCGAAAAGAATTTCCGGTTACATGTAAACCAAATGGGGTACCTTCTTCTTCGTGTTATATTCACTGTCCTAGAAGTAGACTTTAAGCCCAATACAAAACTAATACAGTTCTTTAAATATTTGTGTATTACCTGAACAAGCAGTTGCCAACAAAATAAACTTCCAGGGCCAGGTCATTCGCTCCATGACGATTTACGGCAATTGGTTGACGTTTCTTTAGCTTCTGAAACCGGTAAAAATTGTTATTATGTACATGAAAAAATCCCTCCAATAATAATACATAGTGTTTAAACATTCTCATACTGCCAGTTTTTATTAATTTCCTAAAGATAAAATAATAAAATAATCAACCCTTTCCTAAAGGGTTGAACCTACTACCAGAACAAAAAATAAGGTTCTTCGTCTCATATGTGAAAATACATATTATGAATCTAGATCAAATGGTCAACTTTGTTATCGTTTTGGAAGTTTCAAATAAATCTCCACTCCTAACCCTTAACCTTGTGAGGTGGACGGTAGAGCGACGGTCTCGCTTCATGCAGGTCGGCGTTCAAACTCCGACCGTAATCTTACCTGGGACGCGGTCGGGTCAAGAAGTACCTGCTCCGCGACTAGGGGTGAAGTTAGTATTGGTGTTTAGCTCAGTCTACACACAAGGAGACTGACTAGTATCAATCGCATTCTACACATCTCCCCTCATGCTCGGTACTGAGATCACCAGTACTCGGTCACCAGAAGAACTGGCTACTTCCCACGGCAATATTAACATGGACTCGGAAAGCAGCCAGTCAGTCGAGGAGGGTGAGTTCCAAAAAGTTCTAACCAGGCAACAGAAGAAACGGAGAAGACAGGATGTAAGGCGTAGTGTTGACAGTGATAGTGTACATAACGGAAACGAGAAGAGAATGAAGAACGACGCCGAGACTGATCAAACCAGTGTCGACAAACGGACGGAACGATGTCAGGAAGGTGAGGGTCAGCGGAGATGGAGGTTTCTCTTCCCTGCCTCATGCACACTGGCCTATCATCACAAGCCGCTGTGGACAGTCAAACTTGGAAGAGAACACCGCAAGTTCGAGACCCTGCTGAAGGAAAGTGTGAGCAGACCATACTTAACGATAGGTTCTATGTAGGCAGTAGTGTTTCTTACCCAGCAATGATATGATGGAATTGTTATGCAAATACCGGAGGGGAACGAGAAGCTGACGAAGGTTGACGAATCTACAAATGCCCTCAGATTCTAGACCCCAAATTCATCCTCGACGACCAACGATCTGTGTGGGCCAAGCGTCACCTTATTAAAGGTGAAGCTAGGAATCAGGTGGTGTCTCTAGTGAGAGGTGAAGTTCCCGAGAGAAGGTTCATCACCAGGGCTATCTTGAGGTTATCTTGAGATGATTTCGGGGTTTTTTAGTGTCCCCGCGGCCCGGTCCTCGACCAGGTCTCCACCCCCAGGAAGCAGCCCGTGACAGCTGACTAACACCCAGGTACCTATTTTACTGCTAGGTAACAGGGGCATAGGGTGAAAGAAACTCTGCCCATTTTTTCTCGCCGGCGCCTGGGATCGAACCCAGGACCACAGGATCACAAGTCCAGCGTGCTGTCCGCTCGGCCGACCGGCTCCCAATTCAATTTGAGGTTGGCTACAGGCATGTAGCAAAGTATGTGGAAGAGCCCATAATATGCCTGAAATGCTGCAGATGGGGGCATAAATCCTGGAGCTGTCAACATGATCCACGATGTCTTTCTGCGGAAAGTCTCACCTCTCTAATGTGTGTAGAAACAGACTTAATCTGGGTGAGAAAATAGTTCCCAGATGCTGCAACTGTGGAGGTGTTCACAATGCCAGCTCGGCTGTGTGTAGCAAGAGGCCGAGTATGGATGTTCCCCGGCCGGTGAATGTTACAGAGCAAGCAAGAGCTCTTACCCAGACACCGGGAGCACAGCAAAACAGTCTGCCCCAAACAGCGCCAGTGAACCGGATGAATGCGTGGGTAAAGGAGTCACCTTTACTTCGTCAGGCTCAAGCAACAAGCAGCCACGCCAACACTCAGGACTCCGGCAGTGACAGTGTAACGGTGAGTGAAGTGGCTACTGTGGCTCAGAAAGAGGGCCATAATGATATGGTCAAGGAGGTGTGGGCTGAATAAGAAAAGTTGGCGAGTTCCTCCGAAATCTTGGGCAGAGAATCGAATCCATCGAGGCGAAATTAAACTTTCAGGTGAAGGTCAAGGAAAGTCACAAAACAGTGAAGGAAAGTCAGGATATAGTGGTTGAGGACAATAATGAAATATTGAGTGATGAAATGAAGGAAAGTGAAGTGTGTGTGAATGATGAAAGTCGTAGTGAAAGGAAGAACCCTATAATTACACATAAAATGAAGGACACATTTGGCCAGTAATTGACGTCACAGGACTGAAAAAATCTCTTGAGAAACGCAATGTCGCTTTTACTGGTGAACTTGGGAGGAGGTGGGAGATGTTATACAAGGTATGGCTATCATTTAGTGAACTTATTGGGGATGACTTAGAAAGTGAATTGTTTAATAATGGATCACCCTAGACTGAAAGTTTTGTCATGGAATGTTAATGGTTTAAGAAACAGGGTTACAGATGTTCATTGTTTTGTGATGGGAAATGATATTGATGTTGTAGCTCTCCAGGAGACAGGGGATAGGAATGAAGGCCTATTGAAATTAAATGGCTATAAAGGGTTTCACCTCTTCGCCGCAAATAACATCAGAGGGACGTCGATTTATGTTAAGAACTCCATACCAGCAGAGTTAGTAGAACCCCCGTCAAAAACACAAGGTATAGAGAGTGTCTGTGTTAAATTATCAGTAAGGGAAGGGGAATTTATTGAAGTTAATTTGTATGTATCCAGGAACTGCTTCGACCCTCACTATCTACCTGACTTTATTTATACTAATCCTTCACTGGTAATTGGGGACCTTAATGCTCGGCACACAAGCCTTCGGGCAGTGGGTAGTATTAATGCTAATGGGGTCAAGTGGTTACAGTTTCTACAAGATCATCCAGATACCTGTCTCTTGGGAAACAATGAACCAACTCACATCAGGGGAGGAAGGCTTGACTATGCCTGCATTTTAGACTCTCAGGGGATTAGGTGGGAGGCTCGGGTTGTTCGGGAACTACTTAGTGACCACTTTGCCTTGAACGTTGAACTTCCACTGGGGAAAAAACAAGTCCACTTTCAAAGGAAAATGCTAAATATTAATAAAGATATGAAAAATTATTTCATTCAAAATATGGGAGATTGGTAGCAACAATACATGCCGCTCTGCGTTGATACTTTTTACGAGGACATGGTCGAGAACATAGATAAATTAGTACAGAGGGAAAATAACGGGGGCAGGGGAAGCAAGACGCATGTACCTAAGAAATTTAAGTATTCGAATGATCAACAAGTTAAGGGGTGGGAGAGAATGCTACGGAGTGCACATAAAGAATGGTTAAACAATGGAATGAGGGATGAAGAGAAAAATACAATATTGGAAGTGGCTAGGGAATGCAGTCAGGTGAGGAAGGAGGTGCAGGACAGATACTGGCAAGACTTTGCTCAGTCCATTGGTAATACTAAAAACCTTAAAGACATATGGAGAGCAGTAAATAAAGTCAGGGGTTGTGAGACCAAATTCATTGCTCACTCAGATCCAGGGAACGTTGCTAATGAGGTAGTAGATAAATGGGCTAATGCTGCTGGTATGGAATCCTTACCTGAAGACACGAGAGTCACCATTGAGTCATGGGAAAATATTAGAAATGGAGTAACTTTATGTGCCTTAAATACAAGATCTGTAACATGCACTGAGATAACTCACGATGAGCTACTGGATGCTATAAAAAGTGGCAGCTCTACTGCTCCGGGGAACGATGGAGTAACGTATGACATAATTATTTAGCCGGTATGAAACCTAATCCCTTACTTGATTTGTTTAATATGAGTTATAGAGAGGGAAAGTTACCATGAAAATGGATATAGGCTGTCATCATTCCTATCCCTAAGTCAAACGGAGGCTACAGGCCTGTCTCCTTAATATCCTGCTTTTGTAAAATGATGGAAAGGATTTTGTTAAATAGTCTATTCTACCCTGCAGGTGATAACATGTCCAATAATTTCTTTGGTTTTATCAAAGGCAAAAGTACTGCGGATTGTCTCTTAAAGTGTTTGTCTAATGTGGATGACAATTGTAGAGTGTTTGTTGATCTGCAAGGAGCATTTGATAAAGTCAATGGGGGAAGTAATCTTATACGAATTAGCCAATCTGGGAATAACAGGGAGATTGCTACATTGGATAAGGGATTATCTACTAGGCAGAAAAGGTCAGGTGTATTACCAGGGATACATGTCTGAGGAACGGATGTTTCAGTTAGGTACCCCACAAGGGGGAGTTTTAAGTCCCACCTTATTCAATGTATTAATGAACAGATTAGCATCAGAGATGTATCCTCCAGGGGTCACGACGATCATATATGCTGATGACATTCTTATGCTAGGCACTTCTGGGAACAAAATTCAAACTGCTCTTAACATACTTGGTACAACCTGTCACAAGTTAGGCTTAGTTATAAATGCAGACAAAACCAAATATGAGTATAGGAAACGAAGAAATATAACACTTACTCTAAATGGTGTGGAACTGAGCCGTGTTCAGAAGTACAAGTGTCTGGGCATGTATGCTGGATACACATGTGAGAGTAAAATGCTGAAATAAATCATATCAGCAACTTATGTAAAGCCCGTCTGCATCCTCTAAAAGAACTGGCTTTTTCTGGTAAAGGTGTTGGGGTACCTATCTTGCGGATGTTATACATAAGCACTGTTCGGTCCCTGATAGACTACGCAGCACCTGTTTTGTCTTACACAGGCCAAGGCAGAATTAAAAAAAAATAGAGCTGATACAGAACGAGGCTATGAGGATTATTCTTGGATGTCAAAGAAATGCAATGATTGAAATAATGAGAATGGAATTAAATTTACAGAGTGTGTATGATAGAGTCCGTGACGTGACATTAACACTAGAGCATATATTCGTTTCATGCGGAGAAAAGGAGGGGATAAGCTGTTTCAAAACGTTCAGACCTGCTTGAGTGACGTACACACTTCCAGGAAACTGAGGGAGACACGCTACACGAGGGGATTAGCTCATGACCTTAGGGAATACGATGTACTTGACTGCTGTAAACCCTCTTGACAGTGTAATAGGTCTGCTCCCTGGAAAGTACAGAAAATAGACGTCGAAATTGTACCCCTCAAGGTGAAAAAGATTTATCATGAACCGGGACAATTACGGTGTTTGTATGGAAGAATGATATCTCGGTTACCAAGAGGCAACAGTTTACATGTATATTGTGACGGGTCGGTGGCGGAGGATGGCCGGGCAGCGTGTGGTGTCCAAATAAGGGAATATACTGAGTTTGGGACTATGGACAGGATTATTGAACTCCGACTTAGTAATTATATAGCATCCACACAAGCTGAACTGCAGGCCATTCTGGCGTGTTTGAAGAAAGTACGTCATGACGACAAAAATGTTTTTGTATTTATCGATAGCCGAGGAACACTTGACTCTTTAGTCACTCGAAACCCAGTCTTCATGTCCATAGTTGAGGATTGTAAGAAACGGTTAACTGAGATACAGCTGAAAGGCTATAGTGTGAAATTCATGTGGATTCCATCTCATGTTCGAATACTGCTCAACGAAGTGGCGGATGACTTGGCCAAACGTGCCACATCAAAACCACAAGTTGATATTGAATACGAATTCACAATGAGACAAATAAGAAGCAAAATCAGAAATATTCAGGCACAGGCAGAAGTGGCGAGGAGAGGTGTAATGTATGAGAGAAGTCAAACCATGCAACACTACATGTATGTGAGTCAAAACACTCATTTCACTTATGGTAAAAGGAGAAATGCTTGGAGTGACTCTGTGTACATGCGGCTCAGGCTTGGGTACAAATATTACTGGGAATATGAGATAGGTGTTCATGATAATGACACGAAGTGTAAACTATGTGGTATGTTAAGGTCTCACACCCTGGCCCATTATGTTCTTGATTGTCCGTTGATTAATGTATATAGAAACGCTGAGATAAGGACTGTTCCTGAACAAATAGCCTGGATGTGTCACAACGGAAAGGTTGATGATATTCTTGAGAGATATAAGAATTTTGCATCAAGACTAATTTTTTGTTGAATTATCTGCATGTGTCTTGCAAATTGTCTATATAGTATACCTAGATCATAAAAGTATTTGTGTACGTTTGATAACATACTACTTGTGAAGGAGGAAATATAGATGTTTATCTCTCAGAATGTTTTGTAATATGTTTATTGTTTGTGATGTGTGTATATGTATGTATTAACACGATGTACTGAACGGGGTGAGAATAGCTTGAGCTACCTCATCACTTTGTGTGTATTTTACCTCAATAAACTTATTTCAATTTCAATTTCAACTCCGACCGTCCAAGTATTTGGGCACCATTCCTTTCTCCCATCACATCCCAAATCCTTATTCTCACCCCTTCTAAGTGCTATATAGTCGTAATAGCTTAACACTTTCTCCTGATAGTTTCCTTCCCTTCCTAAACCTTAAATGACAGTTTACATTAATTACTATGTAAGGGTTATTTCGAGGTCAATATTGTTCACGTCAATTTGCCTTGTCGCTATAGAAACGTGCATAAAATGATTAATAGCAAATTTTTAAGTACTTGAAACCTTAATATAAATTTTGAAAGTTTTTATGTTTAATAAAATATTAATGATTTTCATTGAATTGAATAATATAAAATAAAACTTTATATATAAAGATTCCAGTCCTATTGTCAGGAGATGAATTTCCAGCTCCCTAGTGCAGTGTTGTGTGAGAGAAAACGACATGAGAGGCCAGTGCACAGTGTGTGCACGGGGCCCAGGTTTGAGAAAGACCTGTCCTACACCAGCTTGTTGAGAGTCTACGGAAAGCCGAGGTCATGACCTTTCCATTGCTACCACAGAGGCCGCTGTGAAAAGTCTACAAAAAAGTTCTATACATGAAATTGTTTCTTGTAAGTTCTGGTGAAGCGAGGAGAGTGGTGACAGAATTGGGGATTGGGAGAGTAATGGTCGTTGTAGGCCGGCACCTCACCCATCCTGACCCCCATCTGGAGGTACGTGATAGCTCTGTGATTGGTCGAGGCACTAGGCTTATGACGTACTCATCTGTAATTGGTAGATTTGAGTACTGGGGTAACCCGCTTGGCAAGAGCCCTGGGTTAGGCGCCAAGGGTTATTCTAGCTTGGTTGTTGCTAGGGGAACACGTAACTTTCCGTGCTAGGCCAAGCTTCGGAAATAGCGTCTGCTACAACATATAAGTCACTTAAAATTTTTCGTACCATCTCCACGGGTCCACTGAGAGGACAATCCGGGGCCGGGGAGATGAGGATTCGTTTTATTATGGAAAGTGAACTTAAAAGTAGATTCATCGACCGCGTGATTCACTTACAGAGGCAACGGAATGTAGGCGATATATCCGAAAATTGTCGTGATATCGATCGTCATCGGTGCCTTAGTCTGAAGGAATCTGATGGAGATGAATCTGGGAATGGCTTTCCAGTGTTGTGGAAACTTTCCGTTAGTAAGTCTAGGAATTACGGTCCAAAGTTCAGGATATTAACTTTTCATCATCCGTGGTGCGGCTACGTGAAGGTCGTGACCTTCAGCTTCAGATGCATTGGCCACAGTAGTATGAATGTAGAAAGTGTGAATGCGTGTGACTAGTCTAGTGAGAGTAAGTACCCCTGTTTTGTTTTGGTGAATATTCTCAGAAACTGGCTTCGATGCTAGGGGATCTTTCATTGCATCTGTCCATGAACACCTGTGAGGTGATTGGGAGTGCTGACTTGTGAGATTACCAGGATTAATGTCAGTTACAAGTCGAGGGTGAGGGCTCGACTGTGTGTGGGGACAGGACGTGAATTTGTACTCACCTAGTTTTGATGCGGGGATTGAGCTCTGGCTCTTTGGTCCCGCCTCTCAACTGGTGTAGAGATTCCTGAGCCTATTGGGCTCTATCATATCTACATTTAAAACTGTGTATGGAGTCAGCCTCCACCACAACACTACTTAATGCATTCCATTTGTTAACTACTCTGACACTGAAAAAGTTCTTTCTAACGTCTCTGTGGCTCATCTGGGTGCTAAGTTTCCACCTGTGTCCCCTTGTTCATGTTCCACCCGCGCTAAAGAGTTTGTCTTTGTCCACCCTGTCAATTCCCCTGAGAATTTTGTAGGTGGTTATCATGTCTCCCCTTACTCTTCTGTTTTCCAGGGTTGTGAGGTTCAGCTCCCTTAGCCTGTCCTCGTAACTCATTCCTCTCAGTTCCGGGACCAGTCGGGTGGCATACCTCTGAATCTTCTCTAACTGCGTCTTGTGTTTAATTAAGTATGGACTCCAGGCTGGAGCTGCATACTCCAGGATTGGTCTTACATAAGTGGTATACAGGGTCCTGAACGATTCCTTACACAAGTTTCTAAAGGGAGTTCTTATATTGGCCAGTCTAGCATATGCCGCCGATGATATCCTTTTGATGTGGGCCTCTGGGGACAGGTTCGGTGTGATATCAACCCCCAGATCTTTCTCTCTATTTGACTCTTGTAGGATTTCACCTCCCAGATGGAACCTTGTGTTCAGCCTTCTGCTCCCTTCGCCTAATTTCATTACTTTAAACTTTCCTGAGTTGAACTTTAGCAGCCATTTTCTAGACCATTCTTCCAATTGGTTCAGGTTGTCCTGTAGTCTCTGTCTATCTTCATCTGTTTTGATTCCTCTCATAATTTTTGTATCGTCAGCAAACATTGAGAGGAATGAGTCTATACCCTCTGGAAGGTCGTTTACATATACTAGAAACAGGATGGGTCCGAGTATAGAGCCTTGTGGGACTCCGCTGGTGACATCTCGCCACTCTGATGCCTCCCCCTTCATCGTTACTCGCTGTTTCCTATTGCTTAGATACTCTCTTATCCACTGGAGCACCTTACCATTTACTCCTGCCTGCCGCTTCAACTTTTATAACAGCCTTTTGTGAGGTACTGTGTCAAAGGCTTTCTGAAAGTCCAAGAAAATGCAGTCTGCCCACCCTTCTCTTTCCTGCCTAATTTGTGTTGCTTGGTCATAGAATTCTATTAGGCCTGTGAGGCACGATTTATCATCTCTGAACCCATGCTGGTGATGTGTTACAAAGCTGTTTCCCTCCAGATGCTCTACGAGCCTTTTCCTCACAATCGTCTCCATCACCTTGCACGGTATACAAGTTAGGGAAACTGGCCTGTAGTTCAGTGCCTCCTGCCTGTCACCCTTTTTGTAAATTGGGACTACATTAGCTGTCTTCCAGCTTTCCGGAAGGTCTCCCGTTTCTAGTGACCTGTTATACACCATAGAGAGTGGCACACTTAGTGCTTTTGCACCTTCTTTTAGAATCCACGGTGAGATTCTGTCAGGCCCAACAGCCTTTGACACATTCAGCTCCAACAGATTCCTTTTGACCTCATCACTGGTGAGGTCAAATAGATATAATACAGTAAACGTTTGTGTATGTTTTACTCTGGTAAACACATTTAGTGTGTATGTCTTTAAGACGGTTCATCATTGTCAGGCTATAGTAATTTTCCATGGTGGAACACAGTGTTGAGGTTAGGGATTTATTGGTTATATACCATATATGTATGTTATCTTTCCAGAAGAAACCAGTTCTATGCCAGTGAGTTTCTTTATACAGAGTGTGTATTTTGTGATTTTTGCGTTGATTATACATTATTTATTTCACTGTGGGAAGTGTGACACTCAGTGCAGGGGGCTGATGGGTGTACTGTGTGTTATTTGTCTGTAAGACAAGACCTTGAGTGTATTCTTTGTGTGAGGAGGACACTTGAAGGATTCAGGGAGAGTTAACTGAGGTTAATTAACACACCTAAGAGGTAGCACATTGCTTGGCGGGAAGGACTGTTGTGTTGTGGCAGTCTTGAGATTAACGTAAATGCGTTAGTGGTGCAATTTTCTGTCCGTTTGACAGCTAATTGATCACTCTAGCTAATTGTGTCATTAGCGTTGCATTAATGAATTCACACAGTGGATGAGGAACTGTTGGAAGGCGTGGGTGGTTTGTGTTAAAGTAATTTGCTCGAGACTAGTTACCTGTCCGTGGGATGGCTAATTAGTGGCTCATGTTAATTAGGGTAGATAAATAACATCAGTTAATTATCAGGGTTTGTCTGACTGTTGGAGGGCGAAGTCAATTGGTCTAGCATAATTCGTTGATTTAATAAGATCTGTCTGTTGGACAGTTAATTATGCACATAGGTTAATTAGGGATAATTAGCGCTACTTGAATACACAAGTGGATACCTGCTTAGGCAGGTTAATTAGAGTAACGCAATACATGTAGTAATTAATTAGCAGTCCCTAGGACAGTTAATTACTTGCTCTGATTAATTAGTTAATTAACGTTCCCGTTAAGTGATAATGACAGACTTGAGAGACACTGTTTAGTGATAGACAGTGGGGTTAACGTAACTCGTTTTGGATTAATTAGCTGTCTATGTGACAGTAATTACTAATTACTCACTGAATGCTTGATGGGTCAAGTGTGATGTAATTATGAGAGAATTAGTATTTTGACTGTTGAGTGTCGGTGAGACAAGTTTGTGTTAACGTAAAGAAAACTGTTGCTGACTGCTGTTGACAGTCACTTAACGATATTAATCATTGTTGATCAATTAGTGTAATTTTCATTCTTCTGTTTGATTGTGTCTTGAGAGACAAGCGTTAACGTAGAATTGGCAGGTGGTTACTTGTGTTGTCACTTAGTCGTTACAGTCTCAGCACAGTGAGCTGCAGGAGTTGTCTTAGCAAGTTGTGATTATAGATTCATATTGCAGAGGGCTGTGAATTGGTTTGATTGCAATGTTGCGTCATCAATGAGCACTCCGAATTGTTCAAGTTAGTTCATTTCAGACTTGCAGCAATAGACAGGAGTCGTTCCTATACTCGGTTGTTGATAGTTGCATTGAAAGAGCCATTAAGGTACATAAAATCATTGTTGTAGTAGTTTAGTACTTTGTTGAATAAACGTTTTTGATTGTTAGAGAACGGTCTTTATATCAACCCCACAACAAAATTGTTTCCACATTTTAATACTGTATTGGTTCATGTGATTTTTTTCTGAAAACCTGCTTCTGGGAAATTCGAAACCTGATTCATAGCGCCACACTCAATACAATATCGAAGTGAGAACCCGTGGGTTACCCTTACCAGTGTAACGTCATATAAGGAGCCCGAAGATCAAGTGAAGAGGGACTTAAACATTTTTGTTGAGGTCCTGGCGGTTGCTTCTGCCTTTCTAAGGTCAAATCCTAAAGAAAAATTTAACGCCTACTTCTCAACTTGCTAATTATATGTATCTGTCCCCATGTCCTGACTGTAATGTAAAAAATATTAAGTGTAATGTCATATATATAATGGAATCACACTTCGCAATTTTTGTTTTAGAATTTGTGAACACAGAGATCTGTCTTATAGATATCCATTTTTTCCGTTTCTTCTGTCCTTTCTAGGACTCGTCCATTAAAATGTAATCATGAATTAGGGACAAAATGTTTAAATATTTTAGGCAAATATTCCAATAGCGTTGATCAAGGAATTTTATAGAGCGTATATATAAAATTACACAAACCTCAGTTGAATTCCCTAGAACTTTCAGCTTCCTTATTATTCATTGACGTCAACGTTTGTTTCCTTGGATTTTCCCTTTCAGTTTGATATCTTTAAATCGGTGGTATCTGTAATCTGTTTTGGCCTTGTTTGATTTATAATTCCAGATTCAGGACAATGAGATGCAAAGCCGAGAAAATGTACTCTTTCAAACCTCACTTTGGTAGAACGTACAAAATGGCACTGCCGCTTTTGCTTCTGTTGTTGAATTTACTTAGATTATGAATAGTTGCTTTATAACGACTAGTCTCATTGGCCCAAACACCACATGTGGGGAAATCTGGCTCTAGTTTAATACTAATAAAATGTTTAATTCTATAATATGGGGATATAATATAAAATTGTATTCTATAATAAAAAGCCCGATATGGGGAGGGAAGGGTGATGATGAACACCCCCCTCGAGTCTGTCATGAAAACTAATCACCCACTTAGACCCGAGCTGTCCGTCTAAGTGAAAGGAAAAAAAATATGTGAACAGGTCCATCAGGAGAAAGGAAATGATGTTACTTTTCCCCTATTTAATGATCTGAATAGAGCCAGAGAGAGAGAGAGAGAAAAAAAGCAAGTAGGATGGTACAAAACCATTAATAGTTGTTAATGGATGAAGAGGTAACGCTGCTCCTATGGACAGATCTAAAAATTGCATATATTCTTTCATTCAGTTGCATGAAAACGCAACATTCTGGCTATGGTGTGTGGTATGTCAAAACTCTCTCAAAAGCAGTGCTCCAGACCCACGGAGTGAGTGTGAAATTGACAGGTGATAGATGCAGGCTGTCACCTGCAATGGAGCCCTGTTGCTTATGCATCGTTAAACGCCTAGAAAGAGATGTTGTTGTCTTGCCTATATACTGGGGTTTTTGGAGCTTACAGTCCCCAAGTGTTAGTAACGATGGAGAATCCAGTGGTGTCGTTGTTGGCCAATCCAGACTTTGAGGGAATTAAGAGCCTAAAAAAGTCTGAGTTAATACAAATGGCAAATCAGTTGGATTTGACCGCCAACAATAGAATGGTTAAAGCCCAAATTGTGAAAGTCATTGTGACGAATTTAGTTGAGAATGGAGAGTTAGATGAAGAAATTCTGGAGGAGGTAAGAGAGGAGTCAAGTGATCAGATGTCGTTAAAGCGTCTTGAGTTGGAAGCGCAAATAGCAAATGCTAAGCTTGAAGCTCAAAAGAAACAGAAAATTTTAGAGTTTGAAGTTTTAAAGGAACAGAAATTATTAGAAGCTGAAACTCAGCAGAGGGAGCTCGAGACTAGGCGGTTAGAGGTTATGGCACAGTTGCAACTAGAAGCCACAAAGAAGCAACAATTAGAGATTCAACAACAAATGGCTGACACTAACTTCAGGCTTGAATCACAGCGTATGGCAGCTGGGCATGGAAATACTAGTAATGTTTCAACAAATAGTGATAATAATCTCATAAGGATGAATAAGTATATAGAGTTGCCCAAGTTTAATGAGGAGGATCCTGAGGTTTTCTTTGCACATTTTTATAAGATTGCAATCAGTATGAACTGGCCAAGGGATCAATGGGTAGCCATTATGCAGTCTCAATTTAAGGGGCGTAGTCAGGAGGTTTTTACATCCCTACCTGACGCTCATAGCTTTGATTATGAATTTGTAAAGAAAAGCATCTTAACTGCATATCAATTAAATCCAGAGGCACACAGGCAAAAGTTTCGGAACCTAAGGAGGGTAAGCGATCAGACAATAGCAGATTTTACTCGTCAGAAGACGAATTTTTGCAACAGATGGTTAAAGTCACTTTCAGTAACCGAGTATGATGCTCTAAAGAATCTTCTTATCACAGAAGAAGTATTGTCATGTCTCCCAGACAAGTTGTCTACTTTTATGGCAGAACAAAAGAATGTAACAGACATTTATGAGCTGTCAAAGCTCGCGGATGAGCACGAGTTGTTGACTAAGGCCCAGTTTACGGCCACTTTACCTAAGTCAAGTCGTAGAATAAATTATAATGCTCACCGAACTCCTTATCAGAATCCATCCAGTCCTAGTGCTCCAGTTACTCCCATGAGCTCTTCTCTTACTAAACCTAACCCTTCTACTTCATTGTCAGGAATGTCAAATAATAATAAGGTTACTTCTAAACCTACAGTTGGTTCCACAGGTGTGTCCATTGTAAGGTCCTGTTCCCATTGTAAGAGAAAAGGCCATGGAATTAATTCCTGTTTTATATTGCACCCTGAGTTACAACCAACTGGTCTCATTTATTGTAGAGGTGTGCAAAATAAATTTACTAATAAACATGTAACTGTAAACCCCAATTGGGTGAAACAGTATTCACCATATATGTCTTCAGGTGAAGTTTTGTGTATTAATGGGAAGTGGAAGCCAGTGGTTATTCTTCGTGATACAGGTGCTTCCCAAACCATAATTTCATCCAGTATTCTTTCTGATGTTGAAAAGAGAGACACTGGAAAGTTTGTAGTTCTTCAGAGTGTTGCAGGATGTAAGACTGTACCTCTAATAGACCTTAATTTCAGATCCACCATTACTCCAAGTTCATGCACTGTGGGTGTTAGTACACAGTTGCCCATCCCAGGTGTGGATGTTATATTGGGTAATGATGTGGCCATAAATCCTGTTGTGGGTGAGAATGATCCCCGTTTGTGTAAACAGCCAGTTGCAGACCATGTTTATTCTGCCTGTGCTGAAATTAGTTCCATGAATGAACAACCTGTTGGAGTAGATGGTTTTGTCCATTCTACCTGTGCTGATGTCAGTACTATTATAAATCCAGTTGTCAGTTCTAATGTTGTTACTCAAGCATTTGTTCCAGTAACCAGTACCCCTTCAGTGGAGAAGTGGGATGTGGTTGTTTCAGATTCCTGTGTGGCCGACCTAGTTGTTGAGAGTAAGCCTGATACTATGACTCTGCTTTATTCCAATAAATTGGGAAAGGATGTCCATGTACCATTGTCTTGCCCGCTCACTACGAACGTTGTGCCAGGAGTTGAGAGAAACTTAAAAGCCACGACTCTATTGTAATCCAGCCAAGTGAATGGTTTAGGACAAGATGTCGGGTTGGCAGAAGTATTCCCGCTCACTCAAAGTTTAGAACCAGTTGTCGAGAGTAAGTCTGTTGTAGAGGCCCCGCCTCACCCTAGTCAAGGTGATAGTATAGGGGAGGAGGTCAAACTACCTATTACTTGCCCGCTCGCTTCAGATTCCCTTAATTTATGTGCATTGAGTAGAACTGACCCTAAGATTTCAGAGAGAAGCAAGGAGACAGTCTGTACTGTAGATTCAGTTCTGGAGAGTGTGGGAAAGCAGCCAGAGGATCAGCTTCTGTTGAGTAGATGGAGACCCATTGAGCCTCCCTCTTCAGTTGTCTGTGAGGATGTGACCCAGCTTGGTAGTGATATTATTGATTGTGAGCAGACAGTACTCCAAGCAGCTCCAGAAGTCATGGGAGGAAATTTTGGTAAAACCATTAAGAGTGGTAGAGTATCATTTGGATTTAAGTTGCGGAGTTTTGTGGTTTGTGATTCTTATTCCATGTGGAGTAAGTATTTCTCATTGTGTACAATGAGTCAGAGTGTGTGTAGGATGTTGAAATCTACTTTTATTCTGCAGGAGCCATTCTCTTGTGAAGTAATGGACTGTGGGACATCTTTGTCCAACCCTGTGGTTGAGCAGAGAAAGTTTACTCAAGTAGGTTGTGCATCCAATTGTTCTGAGGAAGTGGTGAGTTATGCTAGAGCAGTGTCTCAATATTCAGATCCAGGTTATTTTGATGCACGAGTGATGAAAGTGTATGTTCCTCTCAAGTGTGGTGTTTACTTTCAGAGTCATATTGGAGTTGACTTTCAGAGTCATAGTGATGGTGACGGATTAAATCATACTGGGGAGCAGATGTTTGAGGCTCCAGGTGTGTATTTCAAGTTGGGAGATAAAGTTATCCTACCTAGTGTTAATCATTGTGAAAGGTTTCAGATTGTCCTTGGGTGTTTCCCAGATAATCTGCTGTGCATCTTCAAGATGTTAAGACCCTTAAACTTCTTGGTTGATTGTTTGTCATCAGACGTAAATCACTTGGAAAGTGATGGTGAGGGTTGTCAAGTTTTCGGGATGTTTTATTTAGTCTTTTGGAAGACTAGACGGTTGATGAAAGTGTGTGTTGTGTTCAAGTACAGCCATCAGGGGGTGTGAACTTGTCTTCTGAGTTATGATTGAGATATGGTGCCTAGGCATATGCCTGTTTTCTTTCACTGATCATTATGACAGAGTTATGAGGAAATTGATTTCTGTGTTCCTTATGGATCATCTGAGTCAGTTCGATTAGGTAGCCTTTGCACTTATCTTGGGTTGTATTTCTTGGTTTGAAGGTCAAAGGTTTGCTAAGTCGGTGTGTTGTGTTTCTGAAGGTTCTATGAATGGGAAAGTTTTATACATAATTGTGAGGTTTAATGCTAATTTCTCTAATTTTAGTATCCATTGGGCGAGAGTATGTGTTCCACAGAGGATCAAGAGTGATGAAGAGCAGATGTCTTTGTCAGACCATACCCAGGAGAAGTCCCAAATCTACTGTACATCCAGTCAGCTTCAAGTAAGTAGTTCAGCTCCAGAAATAGGGAGTAATGGAAAATAGAGTCTGTCTTGGAAAAATTCACAATGTGAAAAAGGGATCACATGGAAATACGGGAATGATCTTACAGAAATAGTAGAAATAGATAGAAAGATAAATTGCCGTGATAACTGTGTGAAAGCAGCTACCTTTATTGACAATTTTATTCATGCTAATGATGATAATGTTGATAGGAGTGTGAAATATGATCTGAAACAAAGTGAAATAAATGAGATAGTACCCTGGAGAGATAAATTTGCATACTCCAGTGAAACATATGTAGAACATAGTCATTAGACTGAAATTTCTGAGTTCCTGTAAGAATATATTTGGAGTGTTTTCATTTTGTCCAGAAATGTGTTCCTATTACTTTTACATGTATGGTGTAATTAATACCATAAATCTCAAGTGTCATACATTTTTACTCTGGAAAAAATGCCATTGATCTTCAATCTATTGCATTTTTTTCTTGGCGGTGGAAGTGTTACGTCTCCTAGCTGGATACGTATATAAATTTAAATAAACTTATTTTGTTCTATTTCATCATTACATTATTATATTATATTTTTGTAAATTATCGTGTGGTGTGGCAATGTCAGTGGGGACAGGAGCGCGGTTGCTCTTCACACGTCTAATACCTGTTAGATTCGGGAAATTAGAATTGCTGGACCTGTTCAGTTATGGGAGTTCCAGATGTCAATTTTTACTTTTCATATGATTGTTAATTTACTGTAATTAAGCAGGTGGCATTGTAACTTATATATTTTGAAGGTAACTATTATATTTTATTTGCATTTTTGTATATGTTGAGAACAAGTGGTTGTTCAATTAGTTTTAAATATTAAAAAGTCTGTATTTTCCATCCCTCATCCTGGATGAGGCAGAGGGGGAGAGAATTATGGGTAGAGACAGCGCGCGAGAGTTAGTAACTTCAAGGGACCAGGAGGGATAGCATGTGGGAGATAAGTCTGTTTACTTGTTGTTGTGTCATTTAGTAGATCTTTATTCTTGGAGAGATAGTATTTTAATTTTTGCTTTAATATTGAAATATAGTGACCATCTGTTCTTATATATATTATTGAGATGTATATATATATATATATATATATATATATATATATATATATATATATATATATATATATATATATATATGTATATGTATATGTATATGTATATTTCTTCAGTCCTAAGGGAAAATTTTACCAAGTTGCTTAGTACTTATTATGGGGTTATACTGGTGACCCGCTTTAGACAACAGCAGTTGTAGTAACGCTAGACATTTAAAGTTTGGCTGTTGTAGGGTCACGAGTCGTAACGTACAATAGGTAACAGGGTCCACTATCACCCACAAGATGGGTATGGGGTCCACGACCGCCCACAAGATGGGTATGGGGTCCACTACATTCACAAGATGGGTATGGGAGTCAACTACTATCCACAAGATGGGTATGGGGTCCACTACTGCCAACAAGATGGGTATGAATTCCACTTCAACAAAGTTATCAATTTTGAAACAGATTGACAATTTTTAAGTTCCAAGTTTATACATATTGTGAAATTGAAAGTCAGTGTAGTAACATAAATAGGTAAATCATAAATATTGTAAGTTAAAACACTTTCGCGTTCCGGGCAGGCGCGCGGTTGACATTGGGGTCATGTGCCTGGGCGTGCGGGTAAGCGGGCAGTGACACCCAAATGTGTATACTCGTTCCAGCTTTCTTACCTTAATTCTCGTGCTACGTCACTCGTGTTGGTATCATTGTGTTCGCAATTAAATTCCCTACAGATGTGTATGAATATAATGTACAAAAGCCTGGAGTGCCTCCCTGCAGAAAAGCCTAAAGTTACCCGTGAACGAGCACCCTGAACACTGCAACCTAATGTGTATACTCGTTCAATATGATAACCTCAAATTTCGTGTTACGTCTTTCATTTTGGTATCAAATTGTTTGCAATAAAAAGGCGAGTATTTTAAAACTAGTCCCAGAATAATAGAGCAATAACTGGAATTTTAACAAATATTTTAATTCTGGACGCTCATCATCACAAAATTATTTATATCTTTCCAGTGTTCTGACATAAACGTTTGTGTTACATCTATCATTTTGGTATCACATTGTTCGCAATAAAAAGGCGCGCATTTTAAAACTAGTCCCAAGATAATAGTACAATAAATAAAATTTTAACAAATATTTTAATATTTTGACCAAAAGCCTATTTATAATCTTTCAAGTGTTCGGACATCAAGTTTCATGTTATATCTTTCATTTTGGTATTAAATTGTGTGCAATCTAAAGGCGCTTATTTTAAAACCACTACCAGATTGATCTGATAAAATTTAAATTTTTAACAAATATTTTAATGAGTGACTCAGTGCTGCGTCGTTGGAACCTATTCAGTAGAAGATTGAGTGACGAGATAGTCAGTCAGTGGAACCTGAAAGTGTTTAAATTAAGAATCTCATGCATGTGTGTGTGTGGGGGCGGGGGGGCGATACCCTTAATAAGGGAGAGTGGCAGGTAACCTTAGACGTTCTGTGGTCAACGTGCAACCCATCCTCCAAATTGACAGTACGATTTAATACTAAGCGTAATAAGTACACTTTCTTACTGTCATAAACAGTGCATAATTAAACTTATGGGGCTGTTACATTTACCAAACTCCCTCCACCAATTTAATTCTCCCCGTTTTCTGTTAAGACACTCAGAATTTTAGGATGAAGTTTTCTAAATAAACTTGTTATAAACAAGTTTTAAATATTAGGAATTTTTTTTTCTGCTTTATTAAACAATGTAGATTTTATACAAAATTTTAAAATATCCTGAGTTTTTTTACAATTTATTGATATATTTTAGTTTTGTTTTATTAGTTTTATAAAACTGTAATATCAATATAGCTATAGGTTAAGTACTAATTGTAATTAAGAAGCAATAAAATTATTATCTTCAAAAACTAAGACGGTTAGGTGAGGTTGTGGTTTTCTATTCAGTTTTTCAGGGAAACTCAAATATTCACAATATATTTGACAGTACGATTTATTACTAAGTGAAAATAAGTACAATTCCTAACTGCTATGAATAGTACATAATATGCACTTATTTGTCTTCTTACATTTACCACCCCATTTTTGGAGTACGGGCTGCCTGGTGGGTTAAATGTCTAAAAGGTTTTATACTTCAAACTTGTGGTTATAAGCAAGTCTGTGCATTAAGCATTTGGCACTGAGTTCTCCCACATAACAGTGATCGATGAAAGAACACTAGAGGTCCCTCACTATCTCATTGCCTGGAGAGGAATGGAGTTCTGGTTGGCTAAATATCTTAGATTTCCTACCTTTTTAGGGCTCTGAAGTATGGTGTAGTGGATACAGTGTGTAATTGCCACCTTGATGGCCAGAGTTCGAGTCCCCTGGTGGGTTGTGTGTCTAAAAGGTTATATACCTCAAACTTGTGGATAAAAGCAAGTCTGTGCATTAAGCATTTGGCACTGAGTTCTCCCTCATAACAGGTCTCGATGAAAAAACACAAGAGTTCCCATAACTATCTCATTGCCTGGAGAGGAATGGAGTTCTGGTTGGTTAAATACCTTAGAATTCCTACCTTTATAGGGCTCAGAAGTATGATGTAGTGGATATAGTACGTAACTGCCACCTTGATGGCCAGTGTTTGAGTCCCGTGGTGGGTTGAGTGTTTAAAAAGTTATGTACTTCAAACTTGTGGTTATAAGCAAGTCTGTGCACTAAGTATTTGGCCCTGAATTCTCCCACATAACAGGACTCGATGAAAGACCACTTGAGGCCCGTCACTATCTCATTGCCTGGAGAGGAATTTAGTTCTGGATGGTTAAATACCTTAGAATTCCTACCTTTTTAGGACTCTGAAGTATGGTGTAGTGGATACAGTGTGTAACTGCCACCTTGATGGCCAGAGTTCGAGTCCCCTGGTGGGTTGTGTGTCTAAAAGGTTATATACCTCAAACTTGTGGATTAAAGCAAGTCTGTGCATTAAGCATTTGGCACTGAGTTCTCCCACATAACAGGTCTCGATGAAAAAACACAAGAGTTCCCATAACTATCTCATTGCCTGGAGAGGAATGGAGTTCTGGTTGGTTAAATATTTTAGAATTCCTACTGTTTTAGGGCTCTGAAGTATGGTGTAGTGGATACAGTGTGTAACTGTCACCTTGATGGCCAGTGTTCTAGTCCCCTGGTGGATTGAGTGTCTAAAAAGTTTTATACTTCAAACTTGTAGTTATAAGCAAGTCTGTGCATTAAGCATTTGGCACTGAGTTCTCCCACATAACAGTGATTGATGAAAGAACACTAGAGGTCCCTCACTCTCTCATTGCCTGGAGAGGAATGTAGTTCTTGTTGGTTAAATACCTTAGAATATCTACCTTTTTAGGGCTCTGAACTATGGTGTAGTGGATACAGTGTGTAACTGCCCCCTTGATGGCCAGTGTTCTAGTCCCCTGGTGGGTTGAGTGTCTAAAAAGTTATGTACTTCAAACTTGTAGTTATAAGCAAGTCTGTGCATTAAGCGTTTGGCACCGAGTTCTCCCATATAACAGGGCTTGATGAAAGAACACTAGAGGTCCCTCACTATCTCATTGCCTGGAGGGGAATGGAGTTCTGGTTGGTTAAATACCTTAGAATTCCTACCTTTATAGGGCTCAGAAGTATGATGTAGTGGATATAGTACGTAACTGCCACCTTGATGGCCAGTGTTTGAGTCCCGTGGTGGGTTGAGTGTTTAAAAAGTTATATACTTCAAACTTGTGGTTATAAGCAAGTCTGTGCACTATGTATTTGGCACTGAATTCTCCCACATAACAGGACTCGATGAAAGACCACTTGAGGCCCGTCACTATCTCATTGCCTGCAGAGGAATTTAGTTCTGGATGGTTAAATACCTTAGAATTCCTACCTTTTTAGGACTCTGAAGTATGGTGTAGTGGATACAGTGTGTAACTGCCACCTTGATGGCCAGTGTTCGAGTCCTCTGGTGGGTTGAGTGTCTAAAAAGTTATATACTTCAAACTTGTGGTTTAAGCAAGTCTGTGCATTAAGCATTTGGCACTGAGTTCTCCCACATAACAGGTCTCGATGAAAAAACACAAGAGTTCCCATAACTATCTCATAGTCCCCTGGTGCACCAGGGGACTAGAACACTGGATATCAAGGTGACAGTTACACAATGTGTCCACTACACCAAGCCCTAAAAAGGTAGTTATTCTAAGGTATTTAACCAACCAAAACCCCATTCCTCTCCAGGCAATGAGATAGTGACGGACCTCATGTGGTCTTTCTTCGAGCTCTGTTATGTGGGAGAACTCAGAGCCAAATACGTAATGCACAGACTTGCTTATAACCACAAGTTTGAAGTATATAACTTTTTAGACACTCAACCCACCAGTGGACTCGAACACTGGCCATCAAGGTGGAAGTTACACACTCTATCCACTACACCATACTTCAGAGCCCTAAAGAGGTAGGAACTCTAAGGTATTAAACCAACCAGAACTCCATTCCTCTCCATACAATGAGATAGTGAGGGACCTCTAGTGTTCTTTCATCGAGCCCTGTTATGTGGGAGAACTCAGTGCCAAATGCTTAATGCACAGACTTGCTTATAACCACAAGTTTGAAGTATATCATTATGGAGTCAGAGGACACTCCCTGCAATACCTCAAATCCTACCTTACTGACAGGCTCCAGTATGTTTCTGTGAATAATACAATTTCTCCCACCCTACCCATCAACATTGGTGTTCCTCAGGGCAGCATACTTGGCCCTCTCCTCTTTCTCATCTACATTAATGACCTTCCAAATGCCTCCCAACACCTCAAACCAATTCTATTTGCTGACGACACAACCTTCATTTACTCCAGTCCTGACCCCCTTGCTCTAAATGCCACAGTAAATACTGAGCTAAATAAAGTCCATCTTTGGCTATTTGCCAACAAACTCACCCTTAACATTGACAAAACTTTCTATATTCTGTTTGGCAATAAATCCTCTAATCAAATAAATCTCAAAATAAACAATACCCAAATTTGTAACAAATTAGATGGCAAATTCCTTGGCATTCTCATTGACCACAAGCTGAATTTCCAGGGACACATTCTAAATATATCAAAAAAAATTTCAAAAACTGGGCATTCTTTCTAAGATCAGATATTATGTACCATGCCCTGCCCTGGTGACTCTATTACTCCCTTATCTATCCATATCTCAACTATGGTATTTGTTCTTGGGGCTCTACTACCCAAAATCATTTACGTCCTCTAATTACTCAACACAAAGCTGTTATTAGGACAATATCCAACTCTGGCCCCAGACATCACTCGGTACCCCTACTCAAATCTCTGAATATGTTAGACATTAAGTCACTGCACATTCTCTCATGTGTATTATACATATATAAAACGCTAACTGTAAGGCCAATCCTGACCTCAAAAGCTTCATAGAAGGTTGTAACAGAACCCATGAGCACCACACCAGAAATAAATACAGTTTTGAGATTCCTAGAGTATGACTTAATCAAACTTGAAATGCTCTACAAATCAAGAGGCCCAGAATGTGGAATGACCTTCCCGACCATGTTAAAGACTGTACCTCTCTCAACCAGTTTAAGATAAAAACGAAGCTATACCTAATAAATTCCCTGTAACCTACCTTACCCCTCTATTGTCAACCAATGTCTGTTTTTTTTAAAGAGCGCTGTTTGTCGACAGAATTGTATTTGTGCTGCTTTTTCAGCTATGTTTTCATTTTACTCTTTATGCTCAATTAGTATTAAGCTTTAGTCAATTAAGTTTTTCATGCCTGAAACGCTTTGGGTAATAGTGGCTTTAGGCATTGTATGTACTAGCTCTATCTAAAAGTCCACCAATCTTTGTAAAAATTTCTTGTATGTATGTACCTTACCTAAATAAACATTTATTTATTATTATTTATTATTATTTATATAACTTTTTAGACACTCAACCCACCAGGGGACTCCCACACACCATCAAGGTGGCAGTTACACACTGTTTCCACTACACTATACTTAAGAGCCCAAAAAAGGTAGGAATTATAAGGTATTTAACCAACCAGAACTCCATTCCTCTCCAGTCAATGAGATAGTGACCGATCTCGAGTGTTCTTTCAACGAGCTATGTTATGTGGGAGAACTCAGTGCCAAATACTTAAAGCACAGACTAAGCTTATAATAACAAGTTTGAAGTATATAACTTTTTAGACACTCAACCCACCAGGGGAATCGAACACCGGCCATCAAGATGGAAGTTACACACTGTATCCACTACACCATACATCAGAGCCCTAAAAAGGTAGGAATTCTAAGGTATTTAGCCAACAAGAACTCCATTCCTCTCCAGGCAATGAGATAGTGAGGAACCTCTAGTGTTCTTTCATCAATCACTGTTATGTGGGAGAACTCAGTGCCAAATGCTTAATGCACAGAGTTGCTTATAACCACAAGTTTGAAGTATATAACTTTTTAGACACTCAACCCACCAGGGGACTAGAACACTGAACATCAAGGTGACAGTTACACAATGTGTCCAATACACCATACTTCAGAGACCAAAAAGGGTAGGAATTCTAAGGTATTTAACCAACCAGAACTCCATTCCTCTCTAGGCAATGAGATAGTGACGGACCTCAAGTGGTCTTTCTTCGAGCTCTGTTATGTGGGAGAACTCAGTGCCAAATACTTAATGCACAGACTTACTTATAACCACAAGTTTCAAGTATATAACTTTTTAGACACTCAACCCACCAGGGGACTCGAACACTGGCCATCAAGGTGGAAGTTACACACTGTATCCACTACACCATACTTCAAACCCCTAAAAAAGTAGGAATTCTTAAATATTTAACCAACCAGAACTCCATTCCTCTCCAGGCAATGAGATAGGGGACCTTTTGTGTTCTTTCATCGAGACCTGTTATGTGGGAGAACTCAGTGCCAAATGCTTAATGCACAGATTTGCTTATAACCACAAGTTTGAAGTATATAACTTTTTAGACACTCAACCCACCAGGGGTCTCGAACACTGGCCATCAAGGTGGCAGTTACACACTGTATCCACTACACCATACTTCAGAGCACAAAAATAAGGTAGGAATTCTAAGGTATTTAACCAACCAAAACTCCATTCTTCTCCAGGCAGTGAGAAAGAAGTGAGGGACCTCTAGTGTTCTTTCATCAAGCCCTGTTATGTTGGAGAACTCAGTGCCAAATGCTTTAGGCACAAACTTGCATATAACCACAAGTTTGAAGTATATAAATTTAATACTTGAAGTATATAAATTTTAGACACGCAACCCACCAGGGGACTCGAACACTGGCCATCAAGGTGGCAGTTATACACTGTATCCACTACACCATACTTCAGAGCCCAAAAAAGGTAGGAATTCTAAGGTATTTAACCAACTAGAACAATATTCCTCTCTAGGCAGTGAGATAGTGAGGGCCCTGTAGTGTTCATTCATCGAGCCCTGTTATGTGGGAGAATTCAGTGTCAAATACTTAGCGCACAGACTTGCTTATAACAACAAGTTTGAAGTATATAACTTTTTAAACACTCAACCCACCACGGGACTCAAACACTGGCCATCAAGGTGGCAGTTACATACTATATCCACTACATCATACTTCAGAGCCCTATAAAGGTAGGAATTCTAAGGTATTTAACCAACCAGAACTCCATTCCCCTCCAGGCAATGAGATAGTGAGGGACCTCTAGTGTGCTTTCATCAAGCCCTGTTATATGGGAGAACTCGGTGCCAAACGCTTAATGCACAGACTTGCTTATAACTACAAGTTTGAAGTACATAACTTTTTAGACACTCAACCCACCAGGGGACTAGAACACTGGCCATCAAGGGGGCAGTTACACACTGTATCCACTACACCATAGTTCAGAGCCCTAAAAAGGTAGATATTCTAAGGTATTTAAAAAACAAGAACTACATTCCTCTCCAGGCAATGAGAGAGTGAGGGACCTCTAGTGTTCTTTCATCAATCACTGTTATGTGGGAGAACTCAGTGCCAAATGCTTAATGCACAGACTTGCTTATAACCACAAGTTTGAAGTATAAAACTTTTTAGACACTCAATCCACCAGGGGACTAGAACACTGGCCATCAAGGTGACAGTTACACAATGTGTCCACTACACCATACTTCAGAGACCAAAAAGGGTAGGAATTCTAAGGTATTTAACCAACCAGAACTAAATTCCTCTCCAGGCAATGAGATAGTGACGGGCCTCAAGTGGTCTTTCTTCGAGCTCTGTTATGTGGGAGAACTCAGTGCCAAATGCTTAATGCACAGACTTGCTTATAACCACAAGTTTGAAGTATATAATTTCTTAAACACTCAACCCACCACGGGACTCAAACACAGGCCATCAAGGTGGCAGTTACATACTATATGCACTACATCATACTTCAGAGCCCTATAAAGGTAGGAATTCTAAGGTATTTAACCAACCAGAACTCCATTTCTCTCCAGGCAATGAGATAGTGATGGACCTCTAGTGTTCTTTCATCGAGCCCTGTTTTGTGGGAGAAGTCAGTGCCAAATGCTTAATGCACAGACTTGCTTATAACCACAAGTTTGAAGTATATAACTTTTTAGACACTCACCCCACCTAAGGACTCGAACACTGGCAATCAAGATGACAGTTACACACTGTATCCACTACACCATTCTTCAGAGCCCTAAAAAGGTGGAAATTCTAAGGTATTTAACCAACCAGAACTCAATTCCTCTCCAGGCAATGAGATAGTGAGGGGACCTCTAGTGTTCTTTCATCGAGCCCTGTTATGTGGGAGAACTCAGTGCCAAATGCTTATTGAACAAACTTGCTCATAACCACAAGTTTGAAGTATATAGCTTTTTAGACACTCAACCCACCAGGGGACTCGAACATTGGCCATCAAGGTGGATGTTACACACTGTATCCACTACACCATACTTCAGAGCCCAAAAAAAGGTAGGAATTCTAAGGTATTTAATGAACAAATGGTTGTTAGAGTTTAACCCAACCAAATGTAATGTAATGAAGATAGGTGTAGGGAGAAGGAGGCCAGATACAAGGTATCATCTGGGAGAGGAAATTCTTCAGGAGTCAGAGAAGGAAAAAGACTTGTGGGTTGATATCATGCCAGACCTGTCTCCTGCAGCACATATCAAGCGGATAACATCAGTGGCATATGCCAGGCTGGCCAACATACGAACGGCATTCAGAAACTTGTGTAAAGAATCATTCAGAACTTTGTATACCACATATGTCAGGCCAATCCTGGAGTATGCAGCCCCAGCATGGAGTCCATATCTAGTCAAGGATAAGACTCAACTGGAAAATGTTCAAAGGTTTGCCACCAGACTAATACCCGAGCTGAGAGGTATGAGCTATGAGGAGAGACTACGGGAATTAAACCTCACTTCGCTGGAAGACAGAAGAGTTAGGGGCGACATGATCACCACATTCAAGATTCTAAAGGGAATTGATAGGGTAGATAAAGACAGTCTATTTAACACAAGGGGGAACACGCACAAAGGGACACAGGTGGAAACTGAGTGCCCTAATGAGCCACAGAGATATTAAAAAGAACTTTTTTAGTGTCAGAGTGGTTGACAAATGGAATGCATTAGGGGGTGATGTGGTGGAGGCTGACTCCATACACAGTTTCAAGTGTAGATATGATAGAGCCCGATAGGCTCAGGAATCTGTACACCTGTTGATTGACGGTTGAGAGGCGGGACCAAAGAGCCCGAGCTCAGCCCCCGCAAACACAACTAGGTGAGAACAACTAGGTGAGTACCATACTTCAGAGCCCTAAAAAAGTAAGAATTCTGAGGTATTTAACCAACCAGAACTCCATTTGTCTCCAGGCAATGAGATAGTGAGGAACCTGTAGTGTTCTTTCATCGAGCTCAGTTATGTGGGAGAACTCAGTGCCAAATGGTTAATTCAGAGACTTGTTTATAACCACAAGTTTGAAGTATATAACTTTTTAGACACTCAACCAACCAGGGGACTCGACACTGGCTATCAAGGTGGCAGTTACACACTATATCCACTACACCATACTTCAGAGCCCAAAAAAAGGTAGGAATTCTAAGGTATTTAATCAACCAGAACTCCATTCCTTCCAGGCAATGAGATAGTGAGGGACCTCTAGTGTTCTTTCATCGAGCCCGGTTATGTGGGAGAACTGAGTGCCAAATGTTTAATGCACAAACTTGCTTATAACCACAAGTTTGAAGTATACAACTTTTTAGACATTCAACCCACCAGGGGAATCCCACACGCCAACAAGGTGGCAGTTACACATTGTATCCACTTTACCATACTTCAGAGCCCTAAAAAGGTAGGAAATCTAAGGTATTTAACCAACCAGAACTCCATTCCTCTCCAGGCAATGAGATACTGAGGGACCTCTAGTGTTCTTTCATCAAGCCTTGTTATGTGGGAGAAATCAGTGCCAAATTCTTAATGCACAGACTTGGTTATAACAACAAGTTTGAAGTATATAACTTTTTAGACACTCAACCTACCAGGGGACTAGAACACTGGCCATCAAGGTGACAGTTACACACTGTGTCCACTACACTATACCTCAGAGCCCTAAAAAGTTCGGAATTCTAGAGTATTTAACCAACCAGAACTCCATTCCTCTCTATTCAATGAGATAGTGATTGATCTCGAGTGTTCTTTCATCGAGCTATGTTATGTTGGAGAACTCAGTGCCAAATACTTAATGCACAGACTAAGCTTATAATAACAAGTTTGAAGTATATAACTTTTTAGACACTCAACCCACCAGGGGACTCGAACACTGGCCATCAAGATTGAATTTACACACTGTATCCACTACACCATACTTCAGAGCCCTAAAAAGGTAGGAATTCTAAGGTATTTAACCAACCAGAACTCTATTCCTCTCCAGGCAATGAGATAGTGACAGATCTCAAGTGGTCTTTAATCGAGCTCTGTTATGTGAGAAAACTCAGTGCCAAATACTTAATGCACAGACTTACTTATAACCACAAGTTTGAAGTATATAACTTTTTAGACACTCAACCCACCAGGGGACTAGAACACTGGCCATCAAGGTGACAGTTACACAATGTGTCCACTACACCACACGTCAGAGACCAAAAAGGGTAGGAATTCTAAGGTAATTAACCAACCAGAACTACATTCCTCTCCAGGCAATGAGATAGTGACAGATCTCAAGTGGTCTTTCATCGAGCTCTGTTATGTGGGAAAACTCAGTGCCAAATACTTAATGCACAGACTTACTTATAACCACAAGTTTGAAGTATATAACTTTTTAGACACTCAACCCACCAGGGGATTTGAACACTGGCCATCAAGGTGGAAGTTACACACTGTATCCACTACACCATGCTTCAGAGCCCTAAAAAGGTAGGAAATATAAGTTATTTAACCAACCAGAACACCATTCCTCTCCAAGCAATGAGATAGTGAGTGTGAGGGATCTAGATCCCTCAGCTAGTTTTCCTAGTTTCTAGATTGGGCTAGACACTCTAGAAATTGAAGCTTTCAAAATAACATATGCTTGATGGGTGTTGAATGAAAGCTTATGTCAAGAACTATCACTTGAGAGTAGTTAGAAGTCTGTGATTGCTCTGTAGAGAGAATTACAGAGATTTTCCTGTTTCTGTGAAATAGGATGGGAGTTGAGAGTGAGTGTGAGAGGATACTTGACTAAAACCGTTAGAGGGGGGGGGAAGAGTGGGGTGATCGCTGCCTCTTCCCCCCCCCCCACATGGGAGACATCACGCCACTCCTTAGGCCTCCTCCTCCTTGTGACGTCACAAGACGCCGAGGGTGACGGAGGCATATGATTGGGTCCCGCACGTGTGGTCCAAGCCTAGTTTTGGCGCGAACAATTCTGATTGGGAGCGGCACGAGAAGCTGTGCCGGCTCCAAGCTGATTGGTCTAGGCATTGTAGGGAGTAGGTATGGGTATCTGGTGTTGCTTAGCCCGCAAAATCTGGAGTTTGAATTGGGCGGCCAGGGAAGGAAGAGGTGTTTGGGTGGGGGCGGCACGCTTGCCGCCTCCACCCCCTGTTAATCGCTTCTGTCGTCCAAATTACTCGATTGGTGGCACTCCTGCCATCAGGGGTTGTGTCAAGGCCCAATTAAGTGAATTGGGGCCAGGGATTTACGGAAGAAACAGTAAAAAGCTTAGGGACAGTTGACTGTGTGAACGCATGAGGCAGGCTGGCAGATGCCTCGTGGAGTACCAGATTGATCCCTCATCCCTCGGGTCTGAGTATCCTGTCTAGTGGCAATGGACAATTGATGTTGGGCAGTGTATGCGTATGTGATATTGCAGGCCCATGTTGGACTTTGCATTCCACCTGGCGGTGGCCATGTGGTGACGCCACCAACCGTTGTCACCCCAGTGTAGAACAAAGGCATGGTTCTAGAGTGATGGGGTTGAGATTCCTCAGCCGCGTGGGTACTCCTGTGGGCGGCACCCATGTGCGCGCCCGCCCGCGGGTGGATGGCACCCACCACCCCGCCCGCCCACCCGGCCGGTGGGGTGGTATGACGTCATACGCCACTCAGGCCACCCGCACGCCGGCCACCCAACCCCCCCTCTCTCAGCTCGGGAGGGGCGCTGTGGCCACCTGCCTTGGCCACATGCCTTGGCCACTTTCCTGGGACAGCCTAGGCCACATCTTGTCGATGCATGAGGAGCAAGCCAGCTAAGTGTATCAGCTAAAAGCTAAGTGTGGTAGTAACTTTGGTAATGAGGAAAAATAAGGCAGTAGAAAGGAGTAGAAATGAGTACTATTACAGTGTGATGAGTACCGGTGGATGTTCCCGGTAAGAGTTATCTCAGAGCCTCGCCAGGCTAGAAAAAAAACAGCTGGGGGGCAGCTGTCAGTGGGATCCAAGTGTCGGGTAGGGGCGGTACCTGGAGATAGAGATTATACACGGGACCACGCTGTATGGTAGTATGTTAGTAGACTGACTAGAGTATGTAAACCAGTCAGTGTAGAGATTTACCATATAAGTGATCCAGCCTGTCGATTCTATATAATCGTTCAGGCTGGATTAATGCCATAGAGTACATTAAAATTATAATCATTAGAGGTAGTCAGGGATGTCAGTGGGGACCCCTGAAGTCTGTGTAATTAGTTGCACATTAGCACATTACTTGATGATTAATTTTCATGGATTATGTGAAGGCCATTTCTATGTGTTCATTTGCATGTTCATGTACTGTGTTGTGTGGTAGGTCAGTAGATGTGATTGCTGACGGATTGCCTAATGATCTCATTAGCATGTGGGTATGCTGACGGCATCATTATGTTGCAGGTTTGTGCAGTGTTGTTATCAGTTATACCATATTATTGCCCCAGGAACTGTGTTGAGGGTTCAAGGGACCTCTAGGATTATTCAGGGGAATTTTCAGTGCTTAATGAGAGCAGGCAATTGATGGGTTAATTGCCTGGCTGAAGTATGTGTGTGTTCACAGTATTCCTTTGCAATCGGGTGCAAAAAGTAAAGGAGGGAGAGGGGCAGTAATATTAGTATACTTGTGTGTGTTGCACAACCGTGTGTTTTTATTGTGTGGGCACAGTAATTAGCGAGTTGCAGTGCTGCAACTATATGTGGGTAGTGCTGATATGTTGTTGCATGCCATTATAGTGTGACCTATGTAACGCTGGGGTTACTTTGTTTCTTTAAGTTATGTTGAGGACTTAAGGATTCAGTGAGTTAATTAAGGGGTAATTAACTGGATAAGGGGTGCACACTTAGTATTGTGGAGTGAGTGAGGGCTGTTATAAGGGAACAGTGTTGAGCTATAATGAGATACGTCTCGGGAGCAATTAATTGTCCATGTGACAATTAATTGACCACTCTAGCTAATTATGTAATTAGCCTTCTCATCATGAATTCACGTAGTGGGAGAGGTTCTGTCAGAGTCTGTCAGTATTTGTGTTAACGTAATATGCTCGAGACTAATTACCTTTCAGGGGTAAAGCAATTAGTGGCTCATGTTAATTGGTGGAGTAATTAGCATTGGAGAGCTCCGGTGACTCGGTAAAGCGAGGTCATGGAGCTAGCATAAACCGTTGTATTAATCATATCCTGTCTGAGGACAGTGGATTATTGGCACATCTTGTTAATTAGGGTAATTAACTCCTTTCCCGTGAATTCACAGTGTTTGATGAGACCTGCTTAGGCAGTGCGGAGTGAGACGTATTTATGGATGATTAATTATCGGTCCTGGTGACAGTTAATTAATGGCTCAGTAATTAGTGGGTTAATTAGGGTAATTAACACTCACTAGTAATTTTTTTTGCACAGACTGTGGAGAAGCTACCAAGTTAGGGTAGGCTTAGTTAACGTAACTCAATGGGGATGTAATTAGTGGTCCGTTTGACCTTAATTGAGAATTACTCACTGAATACTTGCAAGGAGTCAAGTGTGTTGTAATATGTTGAGTTATTGTTAACAAGAGAGAGACAAGTGTTAAAGATTAACGTAGAGTATCATCATGTTGTTGTCTAGTGGGAGACAATTGTTTGTGATTACCGTGGTACTTTGTTGCTGACTGCTGCGATCAGTCAATTAACGTAATTAATCACTTCAGGCAATTTCTTTTGGTTGTCGTCTGGTGACGAGAGTAGAGTCATACTAGGGGTCTGTGGAGCTGTGTCCCAGAATTCCCGCCTTGCCTGTCGGTGTATCGGGTTACAACAGGGCAACTTCTTAGTGGGAGTTGCAAAGAGTGTTCACACGGGGTTGTGATAGGGGGGAGTCACTGTTAGACTTCCGTCTAGTTATGTGGGTCTCTCCTGGGGGGCGGGAGGACCCCTAAGCTTGTGATTATAGTAGCTGTCAGGGAAACCGTAACACTATTGATTGCCTGCTTGTGTCTTTGTTTCAGTGGAACCTTCATTTGTTCAGTTAGTTCATGTGTCAGCCCGAAGTGTCAGCAAGATGGAGCCTGCTGTCCCTTCTCGAGGGGCTGTTGAATAGCTGTGTTGCAAATGCCACTTGATGTACAATAACGTAACCATTCGCTGTGGTGTAACTTAGTCTGTGATATTTTTCTTTGTTTTGCAATATTGCGTCATCAGTGGGCACACCTGTGTTCAGGCTAGTTCAGTATGCAGCCTCACAGCAAGGGTTGCTATTTAGCTGTTTGTTATCGTGCCACTGGATGGACATTAACGTAATGTAAACTCGGTAATGTAGTAGTTAGTCTCTTGTTATTAATAAATTGTTATGTTATAGAAAACAGTCTTTGATGTCAACCCTTCAACCATATTATTCCACCATATTTCTGCATATTATTAAATGTTGATGTGATCTTGATAAGGCGGCTGTTCTTGGGAATTCGAATTCCAATTCATAGCGCCACTTTAAATATAAATATTTGATTGTGAGAACCCGTCGGTTACCCTTTATTAGTTTTAACGTCCTGTTTAACTAGGAGGAGCCAGCGGCCTATTGTGGACAGGTTTTCACCCTTGGTGGTGGAGGCCTGGCGGTTTGATCCCGCTTTTCCTTTTTCTACTGGACTCATGCTTAACTGCCGTGAGCAGACTTTAAACTTGTAGTCCACCTCTTAAGGGAGGTAGTCGTAGAGAAAAATCTCACAGTGAGGGACCTTTAGTGTTCTTTCATCGAGCCCTCTTATGTGGGGAAAACTCAATGCAAAATGCGTAATGCAGAGTTGCTTATCACCACAAGTTTGATGTATATAACTTTTCAGACACTCTATCCACCATGGGATTCGAACACTGGCCATCACGGTGGCAGTTACACACTTTATCCACTACACCATGCTTCAAAAGCCCTAAAAAGATAGGAATTCTAAGTTATTTAACCAACAAGAACTCCATTCCTCTCCAGGCAATGAGATAGTGAGGGACCTCTAGTGTTCTTTCATCGATCCTTGTAATGTGGGAGAACTCAGTGCCAAATGCTTAATGCACAGAATTTCTTATAACCACAAGTTTGAAATATATAACTTTTTAGACACTCAACCCACCCGGGGACTCGAACACTGGCCATCACGGTGGCAGTTACACACTTTATCCACTACACAATACTACAGAGCCCAAAAAAGTTAGGAATTCTAATGTATTTATCCAACCAGAACTCCATTCCTCTCCAGGCAATGGGATAGTGAGGGACTTCTAGTGTTCTTTCATCGAACCCTTTTATTTGGGAGAACTCAGTGCCAAATGCTTAATGCACAGACTTGCTTATAACCACAAGTTTGATGTATATAATTTTTCAGACACTCAACCCATGAGGGGACTCGAACACTGGCCATCCTGGTGGAAGTTACACAGTGTATCCACTACACCATGCTTCAAACCCCGAAAAAGATAGGAATTCTAAGGTATTTAACCAACCAGAACTCCATTCCTCTCCAGGTAATGAGATAGTGAGGGACCCCTAGTGTTCTTTCATCGATCCCTGTTATGTGGGAGAACTCAATGCCAAATGCAAAATGCACAGACTTGCTTATAACCACATGTTTGAATTATATAACTTTTTAGACAGTCAACCCACCAGAGGACTCAAACACTAGCCATAAAGGTTGCAGTTACACACTGTATCCAGTACATCATGCTTCAGAGACCTAAAAAGGTAGGAATTCTAAGGTATTTAACCAACCAGAACTCCATTCCCCTCCATGCAATGAGATAGATAGGGACCTCTAGTGTTCTTTCATCAAGCCCTGTTATGTGGGAGAACTCAGTGCCAAATACTTAATGCGCAGACTTGCTTATAACCACAAATTTGAAGTATATAAATTTTTAGACACTAAACCCACCAAGGGACTCCCACACGCCATCAAGGTGGCAGTTACATACTGTATCCAATACACCATACATCAGACCCAAAAAAAGGTAGGTATTATAAGATATTTACCAACCAGAACTATATTCCCCTCCATGCAATAAGATAGTGAGGGACCTCTAGTGTTCTTTCATCGAGCCCTGTTATGTGGGAGAAGTCAGTGCCAAATGCTTAATGCACAGACTTGCTTATAACCACAAGTTTGAAGTATATAACTTTTTAGACACTCAACCCACCAGGGGACTCGAACACTGGTCATCAAGGTGGCAGTTACACACTGTATCCACTACACCATACTTCAGAGCCCAAAAAAGGTAGGTATTATAAGGTATTTCACCAAACAGAACCCCATTCCTCTCCAGGCAGTGAGATAGTGAGGGACCTCTAGTTTTCTTTCAACAAGCCCTGTTATGTGGGAGATCTCAGTGCCAAATGCTTAATGCACAGACTTGCTTATAACTACAATTTAGAAGTATATAACTTTTTAGACACTCAACCCACCAGGGGACTAGAACACTGGCCATCAAGGTGGCAGTTACACACTGTATCCACTACACAATACTTCAGAGCCCTAAAAAGGTAGGATTTCTAAGATATTTAACCAACCAGAACTATATTCCTCTCCAGGCAGTGAGATAGTGAGGGACCTCTAGTGTTCTTTCATCGAGCCCTGTTATGTGGGATAACTCAGTGCCAAATGCTTAATGCACAGACTTGCTTATAACCACAAGTTTGAAGTATATAACTTTTTAGACACTCATCCCACCAGGGGACTCGAACACTGGCCATCAAGGTGGCAGTTACACACTGTATCCAATACACCATACTTCAGAACCCTAAAAAGGTAGGAATTCGAAGGTATTTAACCAACAAGAACTCCAATCCTCTCCAGGCAATGAGATATTGAGCGACCTATGGTGTTCTTTCATCGATCCCTGTTATGTGGGAGAACTCAATGCCAAATGTGTAATGCGCAAACTTGCTTATAACCACATGTTTGAAGCATATAACTTTTTAGACACTCAACCCACCAGGGGACTCGAACACTGGCCATCACGGTGGCAGTTACCACACTGTATCCACTACACCATACTACAGAGCCAAAAAAATGTAGGAATTCTAAGGTATTTATTCAACCAGAACTCCATTCCTCTCCAGGCAATGGGATAGTGAGGGACTTCTAGTTTTCTTTCATCGAGCCCTGTTATTTGAGAGAACTCAGTGCCAAATGCTTAATGCACAGACTTGCTTATAACCACAAGTTTGATGTATAACTTTTCAGACGCTCAACCCACCAGGGGACTCAAACACTGGCAATCCCGGTGGCAGTTACACACTGTATCCACTACACCATACTTCAAAGCACGAAAAAAATAGGAATTCTAAGGTATTTAACCAACCAGAAATCCATTCCTCTCCAGGCAATGAGATAGTGAGGGACCTCTAGTGTTCTTTCATCGATCCTTCTTATGTGGGAGAACTCGGTGCCAAATGCTTAATGCACAGACTTGCTTATTACCACAAGTTTGAATTATATAACTTTTTAGACATTCAACCCACCAGAGGACTCAAACACTGGCCATAAAGGTTGAAGTTACACACTGTATCCACTACATCATGCTTCAGAGTCCTAAAAAGGTAGGAATTCTAAGGTATTTAACCAACCAGAACTCCATTCCCCTCCAAGCAATGAAATAGTGAGGAACCTTTAGTGTTCTTTCATGGAGCCCTGTTATGTGGGAAAACTCAATGCCAAATGTGTAATGCACAGACTTGCTTATAACCACAAGTTTGAAGCATATAACTTTTTAGACACTCAACCCACCAGGGGAATCGAATACTGGCCATCACGGTGGCAGTTACACAATGTATCCACTACACTATACTTCAAAGCCCGAAAAAGATAGGTATTCTAAGGTATTTAACCAACCAGAACTCCATTCCTCTCTAGGCAATGAGATAGTGAGGGACCTTTAGTGTTCTTTCATCGATTCTTGTTAAGTGGGAGAACTCAGTGCCAAATACTTAATGCACAGACTTGCTTATAACCACAAGTTTGAAGTATATAACTTTTTAGACACTGAACCCACCAAGGGACTCCCACACGCCATCAAGGTGGCAGTTACACACTTTATCCAATACACCATACTTCAAAGCCCAGAAAAGGTAGGTATTATAAGGTATTTAACCAACCAGAACTCCATTCCCCTCCACGCAATAAGATAGTGAGATACCTCTAGTGTTCTTTCATCGAGCCCTGTTATGTGGGAGAACTCAGTGCCAAATTCTTAATGTACAGAATTGCTTATAACCACAAGTTTGAAGTATACAACTTATTAGATACACAACCCACAAGGGGACTCGAACACTGGCCATCAAGGTGGCAGTTACACACTGTATCCACTACACCATACTTCAGAGCCCTAAAAAGGTAGGAATTCTAAGGTATTTAACCAACCAGAACTCCATTCCTCTCCTAGCAATGAAATAGTGAGGAACCTTTAGTGTTCTTTCATAGAGCCCTGTTATGTGGGAAAACTCAATGCCAAATGTGTAATGCACAGACTTGCTTATAACCACAAGTTTGAAGCATATAACTTTTTAGACACTCAACCCACCAGGGGAATCGAACACTGGCCATCACGGTGGCAGTTACACAATGTATCCACTACACCATACTTCAAAGCCCGAAAAAGATAGGAATTCTAAGGTATTTAACCAACCAGAACTCCATTTCTCTCTAGGCAATGAGATAGCGAGGGACCTCTAGTGTTCTTTCATCGATTCTTGTTAAGTGGGAGAACTCAGTGCCAAATGCCTAATGCACAGACTTGCTTATAACCACAAGTTTGAAGTATATACCTTTTTAGACACTCAACCCACCAGAGGACTCAAACACTGGCCATCAAGGTTGCAGTTACACAATGTATCCACTACATCATGCTTCAGAGCCCTAAAAAGGTAGGAATTCTAACGTATTTAACCAACCAGAACTCCATTCCTCTCCAGGCAATGAGATGGTGAGGGACCTCCAGTGGTCTTTCATCGATCCTTCTTATGTGGGAGAACTCAGTGCCAAATGCTTAATGCACAGACTTGCTTATAACCACAAGTTTGAATTATATAACTTTTTAGACATTCATCCCACCAGAGGACTCAAACACTGGCCATAAAGGCTGCAGTTACACATTGTATCCACTACATCATGCTTCAGAGCCCTAAAAAGATAGGAATTCTAAGGTATTTAACCAACCAGAACTCCATTCCCCTCCATGCAATAAGATAGTGAGGGACCTCTAGTGTTCTTTCATCGAGCCCTGTTTTGTGGGAGAAATCAGTGCCAAATGCTTAATGCACAGACTTGCTTATAACCACAAGTTTGAAGTATATAACTTTTTAGTCACTCAACCCACCAGGGGACTCAAACACTGGCCATCAAGGTGGCAGTTATACACTGTATCCACTACACCATACTGCAGAGCCCTAAAAAGGTAGGAATTCTAAGGTATTTAACCAACCAGAACCTCATTCCTCTCCAGGCAATGAGATAGTGAGGGACCACTAGAGTTCTTTCATCAAGCTCTGTTATGTGGGAGAACTCAGTACATAATGCTTAATGCACAGACTTGCTTATAACCACAAGTTTGTAGTATATACCTTTTTAAACACTCAACCCACCAGGGGACTCCCACATGCCATCAAGGTGGCAGTTACACACTGTATCCACTGCACCATACTTCAGAGCCCTAAAAAGGTAGGAATTCTAAGATATTTAACCAATCAGAACTATATTCCTCTCCAGGTAGTGAGATAGTGAGGGACCTCTAGTGTTCTTTCATCGAGCCCTGTTATGTGGGTGAACTCAGTGCCAAATGCTTAATGCATAGACTTGCTTACAACAACAAGTTTGATCTATATAACTTTTTAAACACTAAACCCACCAAGGGACTCGAACACTGGCCATCAAGGTGGCAGTTACACACTGTATCCACTACACCATACTTTAGAGCCCTAAAAAGGTAGGAATTCTAAGGTATTTAACCAACAAGAACTCCAATCCTCTCCAGGCAATAAGATATTGAGGGACCTCTAGTGTTCTTTCATCGATCCCTGTTATGTGGGAGAACTTAGTGCCAAATTCCTAATGTACAGAATTGCTTTTAACCACAAGTTTTAAGTATATAACTTATTAGATACTGTTATGATCTCAACCTGCAGGAGAAACGAGTCTTCCTTCTTGAGAGTTATTCAGCAAGCCTGACCTAACTAGAATGTCTAGCAAATATTGAGGTGATAACCCATATGTAAAATGGCTGGTTGGATATGTATAACAGTTTGAGATTATGGGCAATGCAGAAGAAAATAGATAAATGACTGGCGAGGAGATGTGGACATTTTGCTGGAGGCGTGAGGCTCGCTTCCGGAGGACCTTGACCTCACTTGAGTGCCAGACATCGCAGGGGGAAGCCGCGCTCCGTTTGAGCTCCCGCCAGAAGGTAACCCCTAGTGATATATCTCTAAGAGAAGAGAAGTGTGCAGACGTGCCAGCTGTGGAATTGAGCTGAGAACGTTGTGGTGTCAAGTCTTGGACGGCGAGGAGAGTTTAATAAGCCGCCCGGAGGCATTATTGTGGGCCGTGGAGCGCCCTGACCAAGCCTCGTCAGAGGAAGAAGCGCCCTCGACCTTATAATCTGTGGTTTGTTCTTTGGGGAAGAAGTTGCTGAGAACTTCGAAGCCAGCCTAGATGAGGTAATTGATGAGACTCCAAAGGTAGTGGAGCAGAGGACCTCGAGCTGTGAGGAGAAGCAGCAGTGAAGAGGAGTGTCACGTGCTTCGGCAGAGGTGGAGAAGCACCATAGTTGCTCGAGGAAACTTCACGGTGTAGCAGCCAAGAGAGCTGTGGAGGAACCTAGCAGAAGGGTGGAGCACCTTAGTTCCTCGAGAAAACTTCATGATAGCAGCCTGGAGGAGCTGCAGAGGATCCTGGTAGTGAAGCCCGGAAGAACCTAAGGATATTAGGGTTGTGAACTTCCAGAGGTGGAAGGGGAAGTTCTGGTGGATTACTTATAGGGAGTTGATAGTGTTTGGTTGTCATTAGCGTGCAAGACGCAGTGAGAGGTGAGTGACTGTTTGCATTCTTATGTCAGGGAGTGTTTTATACTGAAGTTTAGAGTTACAGTCGTAGGCTTGATTACCTACAGATGTATGCGTTCTAGGACTGATATTGATCGATTAATCATTGTTGTGTATCAATGAACATTTATACTGATATATGTTATTGCATTCAAATGCTGATTTTCTATATATATATTATCTTGCTGATGGTGCAACATTGTATGTAGACTTGATCAACTTGAGGAGGTTGATAGTATCAGGTGGTGAACCAGGAGATAGGATACCGCTTGATAAGCTGATAATAGAGTTCTGATGGTGTTGGAGTGCAACCTGATTGTGATATTATAGAGCATAGGATTCATTATTATTATATGTGTGTATGTATCGTGTATGTGCTTTGTCCAGTAAATGTATCCCAATTTGCTGGTGTTTGCCCTTGTCCTAGTGAGGCTTCCCAGGAGGTAGTAAAGAAGGAGAGAGAGAGAGAAAGAACCAAGAACCACTGCCGTGGACAGGGTAAAAGGTAATACTAATAAGTCAAAAAGGAGATTGAGGAGATCATATCACCTAAGGAGAGAGTGGGGAGTCACAGTGGCTCGAGTGGGTGTGTGCACGTGACAACGAGGCTAAGTGTTGGAGCCGCATCCCCTAAACGTGTGACGTTGAGCCCCTCTCCAAGAGCCAGAAGCGCCAAGGGTGATCTCCTAGTATAAGCACTCTACCGAGTTGTGGGTTGGGTTGTCCGTAGAGAAGGATCAACGACGACAACACCAACCAACCCACGACAATATAATAAATTGGGGGCCTGTGTCCGGGATCGTGAACTGACATACCCACACCCTGTCCAAGAGTGGATTTGTACACCCTTGCTGAGATAAACTGTGTGACTGCAGGTGTATACTCTCTCTCTTGGGAAGACTCACAGGACAAAGATGGATAAGGTGCAAGCGTTTGTGGAGTCAGGCAAGCCTGAGGACTTGGAAGGTTGCACGAGGGATCAATTGAAACAAATAGCAGAAAAATGTGGCATTAGGTTGAGAGCATCTAAAGTAGCTGGGATGAAGGATGAGATCCTGAGGCAGTTAAGAGCCAAAAATGAAGCGGCAGAGCAAGGAGCCCAAAAAGGAGCTGAAAGTGGAAAGGAGGATGATGGGCAGGATGAAGTGAGATCCCAGGGATCGAGTAGGAGCAGCAAGAGTAGCCGCAGTAGCAGGAGTAGCCGAAATAGGAGCTTGGAGAGATTCCAGTTAGAGCTCCAGATGCAGCGTGAGGAGAGACAGTTCCAGCTGGAAAAGATGAAATTAGAACTCCAGATGAAAAATGAAGCCGAGAAGGAAAAAGAGAAAACCAGGCTGGAAGTAGAAAAAGAGAAAACCAAGCTGGAAGTAGAGAGAGCAAGACTAGAGGTGGAGAAAGAAAAAGAGAAAACCAGAATAAGAGAACTGGAGTTGGAACAGGAGAAAGAAAAAGAAAAAGCCCAGGTCGAAAAAGAAAAAGAGAGAACAAAACAAATGCAGATGGAAGCGAATAGAACCTTGGCTGAGCAAAGGATTGAACATGGGTTGCCAGAGAGCACCACCCAGGTATCACACCCACCAGATGTTAGGGTTAGGGAGAAGGACATTCCCTTGTTTGTTCCCGAAGAGGCAGAGAGCTTCTTCGAGCATTTTGAAAAAGTAGCCAGTATCAAGGAGTGGCCACAGGAGGAATGGGCCCAGCTGGTCCAGTTAAGATTGACCGGTGCAGCCAGGGAGGCATACACCCAATTGTCACTGGAAGAGTGCCAGGATTACGCCACAGTAAAGAGCAGCATATTGCGCTCGTTTCAGTTGACCCCAGAAGCTTATAGGAAGCGCTTCAGAGAGATGATCAAAGTTGGAGCATGTACGTTTGCTGAGACAGCAAGAGATCTGGAAAGACGATTCCAGAAGTGGATTGAGGCTGCTGGAGTTGGATCTTACGCTGACCTGAAGCAACTGATGGTCATGGAGAAGTTCTTGGAGATGATGCATCCCGAAACAAAGTTCAAGATCCAAGAAGCAGGGATAATGGAGGTGAAAGATGCCGCAGATAGGGCGGATATGATTACTGAAGCGTACAAGAGCTTAAGGGAGAACAGAGTGAGAAGTGAGGCGAGATGCAGCAATGGCAGACCCAATGGAGTCTGGGGAGGAAGAAATTATGAAAGACCCAGAAGAGTCTGGGGTGAGAAAAATTTTGATAAATGGGCATATAGAAGTAAGTACCCTAAAACTCAGAAGAGTAGGTCGCGCACTTCATCTGAAAGTGAAGATGGAGGAGCAAAACGAGAAACTAATCGTTATCCAGGGAATCAAGAGTCCAGTAAAGCCCCACAGAGTACGAGTAGTATGTCTGGCCCGAGGAACTCCAATACGAGTGGGCAGAGTCAGAGCTACTCTGGTACATATAGAAGAGACTTTTCCCAGATGAGATGTTACAATTGTAACGGATTGGGTCACGTGATGCGAGATTGTCGGCAGGGCAAGAGAGTTGTGACCCTGGCCATGTGTGACCCCGGAAGTAAATATACTAATGTCTTCCGAGACAAACCACAGAAGATGAACTTAGTGAACGAGAGGTATAGGCCGTTCATGAGTAAAGGTTGGATCAGTATAAGAGGCCAACCTGAGGTAGAAGTTGGTATCTTAAGGGATACCGGAGCTAATCAGAGCTTGATTGCGAGAAGCCTGATTGGGAATGATCGACGGTTAGCTGGCAGGAGTAAGATGAAGGTATATGGGTTGTTGTCTGAAAGTGACATGCCCGTTTGTACTGTCCAGCTAAGGTCGGAATATGTGTCGGCAGAGGTGATGTTGGGAGTGTGCCCCGACATACCTGTTCCAGGAGTCCAAGTGATCCTGGGGAATGACTTGTGCGGGACAAAGGTGTTGCCGAGAGTCGTAGCGGAGGCTGTGCCAGAGGAGTGCCCAGAAGGCCACGGCACGGGTGGGACACCTGAGAGTGTGAACCTGACTGACATCCGAGGAGATGAGTCAGGAGACCGCCAAGCCATTGAGTACCCTGTCTCGGTAGTGACGAAGACAGAGGTGGCCGACAAGGAAGACGCTGGAGAAGATGAGACAGTGTCGATTCAACTGGTGGAAGATATCGATGTAGATATAGCATGGCTGTTTGATGAAGGTCCAGCCCAGAAAAATGAAGTCTCGGTGAGGTCAAAAGTGAGGATGACCCAGCCGAAGAAGAATACTGTGAAGAGAGCGGACCTGAGTAAAGCCCAGACTGCTGAAACTAAGAGTTGGAAGGTGAATGCAACTGTGCTGAGTAGGAATGAGGAAAGATGTGGACATACTGAGGACGGGAGTAGAGCGTCAAGTTGTCCACGAGCACAGAGGCATAGGGATAGTGGAGTTAAGTTGTTTGAGATGTCAGGAGTTGACATGTTTCACAGAAAACGTGGAGGAGAGATAGTGAAGAAGAGTAATAGCCGAGAAAATGAAAGGAGAAGAGACAGTATGTGTGGAGAGATGCTTACGAGCACTCTGGGAGAGGTAGAGCGACATGCACGGTCGAGTGCTGTTGAGTGTAGTACAGTGCTTGAAGAAACTTTTAGGGAACGAAGAAGAGTTGAAGGAGAAGAAATGGAGTTGTATAGAAGTGAAAAGTGTGGGAAGAGGAAGATGATACAAGCATGGAGGAATAGAGGAAAGCCGAGGACTCGATGGAAGTCAAACAGGATGAGGTCTCGGATAAATGAGGAGACGAAAGGGAGGATCGTCGGTGAAGACGAGGGAGTGAAGTATGATGACAGGAGACGAAAGTATAACGGCAGTAGATGGAAGAGTGAAGACGACAGAGGAGGTACAGACAGTAGATGTCTGACTCTGGACGTGAAGAGAAGAAGACGAGGAAACGGAGGGTGGAGACAGTAAGTAGAGTGGACCGATAGAGTGCAGGCGTCCACGGAGGACAGCCTAGCCAAGAGGTGTCAGAGAGGTCAAATCGTTTGTGAGAAGATCATGTTTCTGGCACGTGGTGTGCCAGATGTTGCAAGGTGCAACGAATTAATTGTAGACTCCTAAGAGAGTATATGGGGTGAAGAACGAGACAGTGTGGTGGCGGATGTATTATCCCGAGCTTTGCCACTGGAATAACTCTCAAAAATAAGGGGAGGGGAGTGTTATGATCTCAGCCTGCAGGAGAAACGAGTCTCCCTTCTTGAGAGTTATTCAGCAAGCCTGACCTAACAAGAAGGTCTAGCAAATATTGAGGTGATAACCCATATGTAAAATGGCTGGTTGGATATGTATAACAGTTTGAGATTATGGGCAATGCAGAAGAAAATAGATAAATGACTGGCGAGGAGATGTGGACATTTTGCTGGAGGCGTGAGGCTCGCTTCCGGAGGACCTTGACCTCACTTGAGTGCCAGACATCGCAGGGGGAAGCCGCGCTCCGTTTGAGCTCCCGCCAGAAGGGAACCCCTAGTGATATATCTCTAAGAGAAGAGAAGTGTGCAGACGTGCCAGCTGTGGAATTGAGCTGAGAACGTTGTGGTGTCAAGTCTTGGACGGCGAGGAGAGTTTAATAAGCCGCCCGGAGGCATTATTGTGGGCCGTGGAGCGCCCTGACCAAGCCTCGTCAGAAGAAGAAGCACCCTCGACCTTATAATCTGTGGTTTGTTCTTTGGGGAAGAAGTTGCTGAGAACTTCGAAGCCAGCCTAGATGAGGTAATTGATGAGACTCCAAAGGTAGTGGAGCAGAGGACCTCGAGCTGTGAGGAGAAGCAGCAGTGAAGAGGAGTGTCACGTGCTTCGGCAGAGGTGGAGAAGCACCATAGTTGCTCGAGGAAACTTCACGGTGTAGCAGCCAAGAGAGCTGTGGAGGAACCTAGCAGAAGGGTGGAGCACCTTAGTTGCTCGAGAAAACTTCATGATAGCAGCCTGGAGGAGCTGCAGAGGATCCTGGTAGTGAAGCCCGGAAGAACCTAAGGATATTAGGGTTGTGAACTTCCAGAGGTGGAAGGGGAAGTTCTGGTGGATTACTTATAGGGAGTTGATAGTGTTTGGTTGTCATTAGCGTGCAAGACGCAGTGAGAGGTGAGTGACTGTTTGCATTCTTATGTCAGGGAGTGTTTTATACTGAAGTTTAGAGTTACAGTCGTAGGCTTGATTACCTACAGATGTGTGCGTTCTAGGACTGATATTGATCGATTAATCATTGTTGTGTATCAATGAACATTTATACTGATATATGTTATTGCATTCAAATGCTGATTTTCTATATATATATATTATCTTGCTGATGGTGCAACAGTGTATGTAGACTTGATCAACTTGAGGAGGTTGATAGTATCAGGTGGTGAACCAGAAGATAGGATACCGCTTGATAAGCTGATAATAGAGTTCTGATGGTGTTGGAGTGCAACCTGATTGTGATATTATAGAGCATAGGATTCATTATTATTATATGTGTGTATGTATCGTGTATGCGCTTTGTCCAGTAAATGTATCCCAATTTGCTGGTGTTTGCCCTTGTCCTAGTGAGGCTTCCCAGGAGGTAGTAAAGAAGGAGAGAGAGAGAGAAAGAACCAAGAACCACTGCCGTGGACAGGGTAAAAGGTAATACTAATAAGTCAAAAAGGGGATTGAGGAGATCATATCACCTAAGGAGAGAGTGGGAAGTCACAGTGGCTCGAGTGGGTGTGTGCACGTGACAACGAGGCTAAGTGTTGGAGCCGCATCCCCTAAACGTGTGACGTTGAGCCCCTCTCCAAGAGCCAGAAGCGCCAAGGGTGATCTCCAAGTATAAGCACTCTACCGAGTTGTGGGTTGGGTTGTCCGTAGAGAAGGATCAACGACGACAACACCAACCAACCCACGACAAAATAATAATACACAACCCACAATGGGACTCAAACACTGGCCATCAAGGTGGCAGTTACACACTGTATCCATGACACCATACTTCAGAGCCCTAAAAAGGTAGGAATTCTAAGGTATTTAACCAACCAGAACTCTATTCCTCTCCAAGCAATGAAATAGTGAGGAACCTTTAGTGTTCTTTCATGGAGCCCTGTTATGTGGGAAAACTCAATGCCAAATGTGTAATGCACAGACTTGCTTATAACCACAAGTTTGAAGCATATAACTTTTTAGACACTCAACCCACCAGGGGACTCGAACACTGGCCATCACGGTGGCAGTTACACACTGTCTTCACTACACCTTACTACAAAGCCCAAAAAAGGTAGGAATTGTAAGGAAATTAACCAACCAGAATTCCATTCCTCTCCAGGCAATGGGATACTGAGGGACTTCCAGTGTTCTTTCATCTAACCCTGTTATTTGGGAGAACTCAGTACCAAATGCTTAATGCACAGACTGGCTTATAACCACATGTTTGATGTATATAGCTTCTTAAACACTCAACCCACCAGAGGACTCGAACACTGGCCATCACGGTGGCAGTTACACAATGTATCCACTACACCATACTTCAAAGCCCGAAAAAGATACGAATTCTAAGGTATTTAACCAACCAGAACTCCATTCCTCTCTAGGCAATGAGATAGTGAGGGACCTCTAGTGTTCTTTCATCGATCCTTGTTATGTGGGAGAACTCAGTACCAAATACTTAATGCACAGACTTGCTTATAACCACAAGTTTGAAGTATATACCTTTTTAGACACTCAACCCACCAGAGGACTCAAACACTGGCCATCAAGGTGGCAGTTACACAATGTATCCACTACATCATGCTTCAGAGCCCTAAAAAGGTAGGAATTCTAAGGTATTTAACCAACCAGAACTCCATTCCTCTGCAGGCAATGAGATGGTGAGGGACCTCCAGTGGTCTTTCATCGATCCTTCTTATGTGGGAGAACTCAGTACCAAATGCTTAATGCACAGACTGGCTTATAACCACATGTTTGATGTATATAGCTTCTTAAACACTCAACCCACCAGAGGACTCGAACACTGGCCATCACGGTGGCAGTTACACAATGTATCCACTACACCATACTTCAAAGCCCGAAAAAGATACGAATTCTAAGGTATTTAACCAACCAGAACTCCATTCCTCTCTAGGCAATGAGATAGTGAGGGACCTCTAGTGTTCTTTCATCGATCCTTGTTATGTGGGAGAACTCAGTACCAAATACTTAATGCACAGACTTGCTTATAACCACAAGTTTGAAGTATATACCTTTTTAGACACTCAACCCACCAGAGGACTCAAACACTGGCCATCAAGGTGGCAGTTACACAATGTATCCACTACATCATGCTTCAGAGCCCTAAAAAGGTAGGAATTCCAAGGTATTTAACCAACCAGAACTCCATTCCGCTCCTTGCAATAAGATAGTGAGGGACCTCTAGTGTTCTTTCATCGAGCCCTGTTATGTGGGAGATCTCAGTGCCAAATTCTTAATATACAGAATTGCTTATAACCATAAGTTTCAAGTATATAACTTATTAGATACACAACCCACAAGGGGACTCGAACACTGGCCATCAAGGTGGCAGTTACACACTGTATCCACTACACCACTCTTCGGAGCCCTAAAAAGGTAGGAATTCTAAGGTATTTTACCAACCAGAACTCCATTCCTCTCCAAGCAATGAAATAGTGAGGAACCTTTAGTGTTCTTTCATGGAGCCCTGTTATGTGGGAAAACTCAATGCCAAATGTGTAATGCACAGACTTGCCTATAACCACAAGTTTGAAGCATATAACTTTTTTTAGACACTCAACCCACCAGGGGACTCAAACACTGGCCATCACGGTGGCAGTTACACACTGTCTTCACTACACCTTACTACAAAGCCCAAAAAAGGTAGGAATTGTAAGGAAATTAACCAACCAGAATTCCATTCCTCTCCAGGCAATGGGATACTGAGGGACTTCCAGTGTTCTTTCATCTAACCCTGTTATTTGGGAGAACTCAGTACCAAATGCTTAATGCACAGACTGGCTTATAACCACATGTTTGATGTATATAGCTTCTTAAACACTCAACCCACCAGAGGACTCGAACACTGGCCATCACGGTGGCAGTTACACAATGTATCCACTACACCATACTTCAAAGCCCGAAAAAGATACGAATTCTAAGGTATTTAACCAACCAGAACTCCATTCCTCTCTAGGCAATGAGATAGTGAGGGACCTCTAGTGTTCTTTCATCGATCCTTGTTATGTGGGAGAACTCAGTACCAAATACTTAATGCACAGACTTGCTTATAACCACAAGTTTGAAGTATATACCTTTTTAGACACTCAACCCACCAGAGGACTCAAACACTGGCCATCAAGGTGGCAGTTACACAATGTATCCACTACATCATGCTTCAGAGCCCTAAAAAGGTAGGAATTCTAAGGTATTTAACCAACCAGAACTCCATTCCTCTGCAGGCAATGAGATGGTGAGGGACCTCCAGTGGTCTTTCATCGATCCTTCTTATGTGGGAGAACTCAGTACCAAATGCTTAATGCACAGACTTGCTTATAACCACAAGTTTGAATTATATAACTTTTTAGACATTCAACCCACCAGAGGACTCAAACACTGGCCATAAAGGTTGCAGTTACACACCGTATCCACTACATCATGCTTCAGAGCCCTTGTAAGGTAGGAATTCTAAAGTATTTAACCAACCAGAACTCCATTCCCCTCCATGCATTGAGATAGTGAGGGACCTCTAGTGTTCTTTCATCGAGCCCTGTTATGTGGGAGATCTCAGTGCCAAATTCTTAATATACAGAATTGCTTATAACCATAAGTTTCAAGTATATAACTTATTAGATACACAACCCACAAGGGGACTCGAACACTGGCCATCAAGGTAGCAGTTACACACTGTATCCACTACACCACTCTTCGGAGCCCTAAAAAGGTAGGAATTCTAAGGTATTTTACCAACCAGAACTCCATTCCTCTCCAAGCAATGAAATAGTGAGGAACCTTTAGTGTTCTTTCATGGAGCCCTGTTATGTGGGAAAACTCAATGCCAAATGTGTAATGCACAGACTTGCCTATAACCACAAGTTTGAAGCATATAACTTTTTTTAGACACTCAACCCACCAGGGGACTCGAACACTGGCCATCACGGTGGCAATTACACAATGTATCCACTACACCATACTTCAAAGCCCGAAAAAGATAGAAATTCTAAGGTATTTAACCAACCAGAACTCCATTCCTCTCTAGGCAATGAGATAGTGAGGGACCTCTAGTGTTCTTTCATTGATCCTTGTTATGTGGGAGAACTCAGTGCCAAATGCTTAATGCACAGACTTGCTTATAACCACAAGTTTGAAGTATATACCTTTTTTAGACACTCATCCCACCAGAGGACTCAAACACTGGCCATCAAGGTGGCAGTTACACAATGTATCCACTACATCATGCTTCAAAGCCCTAAAAAGGTCGGAATTCTAAGGTATTTAACCAACCAGAACTCCATTCCTCTCCAGGCAATGAGATGGTGAGGGACCTCCAGTGGTTTTTCATCGAGCCTTCTTATGTGGGAGAACTCAGTGCCAAATGCTTAATGCACAGACTTGCTTATAACCACAAGTTTGAATTATATAACTTTTTAGACATTCATCCCACCAGAGGACTCAAACACTGGCCATAAAGGGTGCAGTTACACATTGTATCCACTACATCATGCTTCAGAGCCCTAAAAAGGTAGGAATTCTAAGGTATTTAACCAACCAGAACTCCATTCCCCTCCATGCAATGAGATAGTGAGGGACCTCTAGTGTTCTTTTATCGAGCCCTGTTATGTGGGAGAACTCAGTGCCAAATACTTAATGCACAGACTTGCTTATAACCACAAGTTTGAAGTATATAACTTTTTAGACACTGAACCCACCAAGGGACTCTCACACGCCATCAAGGTGGCAGTTACACACTGTATCCAATACACCATACTTCAGAGCCCAGAAAAGGAAGGTATTATAAGGTATTTAACCAACCAGAACTCCATTCCCCTCCATGCAATAAGATAGTGAGGGACCTCTAGTGTTTTTTTATCGAGCCCTGTTTTGTGGGAGAAGTCAGTGCCAAATGCTTAATGCACAGACTTGCTAACCACAAGTTTGAATTATATAACTTTTTAGACACTCAACCCACCAGAGGACTCAAACACTAGCCATAAAGGTTGCAGTTACACACTGTATCCAGTACATCATGCTTCAGAGCCCTAAAAAGGTAGGAATTCTAAGGTATTTAACCAACCAGAACTCCATTCCCCTCCATGCAATGAGATAGATAGGGACTTCTAGTGTTCTTTCATCGAGCCCTGTTATGTGGGAGAACTCAGTGCCAAATACTTAATGCGAAGACTTGCTTATATCCACAAGTTTGAAGTATATAACTTTTTAGACACTAAACCCACCAAGGGACTCCCACATGCCATCAAGGTGGCAGTTACACACTGTATCCAATACACCATACATCAGATCCCAATAAAGGTAGGTATTATAAGGTATTTACCAACCAGAACTATATTCCCCTCCATGCAATAAGATAGTGAGGGACCTCTAGTGTTCTTTCATCGAGCCCTGTTATGTGGGAGAAGTCAGTGCCAAATGCTTAATGCACAGGCTTGCTTATAACCACAAGTTTGAAGTATATAACTTTTTAGACACTCAACCCACCAAGGGACTCGAACACTGGTCATCAACGTGGCAGTTATACACTGTATCCACTACACCATACTTCAAAGCCCTAAAAAAGTAGGAATTCTAAGGTATTTAACCAACCAGAACTCCATTCCTCTCCAGGCAATGAGATTGTGAGAGACCACTAGTGTTCTTTCATCAAGCTCTGTTATGTCGGAGAACTCAGTACTAAATGCTTAATGCACAGACTTGCTTATAACCACAAGTGTGAAGTATATACCTTTTTTAACACTCAACCCACCAGGGGACTCCCACACGCCATCAAGGTGGCAGTTACACACTGTATCCACTACACCATACTTCAGAGCCCAAAAAAGGTAGGTATTATAAGGTATTTCACCAACTAGAACCCCATTCCTCTCCAGGCAGTGAGATAGTGAGGGACCTCTAGTTTTCTTTCAATAAGCCCTGTTATGTGGGAGATCTCAGTGCCAAATGCTTAATGCACAGACTTGCTTATAACTACAATTTAGGAGTATAAACCTTTTCAGACACTCAACCCACCAGGGGACTAGAACACTGGCCATCAAGGTGGCAGTTACACACTGTATCCACTACACAATACTTCAGAGCCCTAAAAAGGTAGGATTTCTATGATATTTAACCAACCAGAACTATATTCCTCTCCAGGCAGTGAGATAGTGAGGGACCTCTAGTGTTCTTTCATCGAGCCCTGTTATGTGGGAGAACTCAGTGCCAAATGCTTAATGCACAGACTTGCTTATAACCACAAGTTTGAAGTATATAACTTTTTAGACACTCAACCCACCAGGGGACTCGAACACTGCCCATCAAGGTGGCAGTTACACACTGTATCCAATACACCATACTTCAGAGCCCAAAAGAGGTAGGAATTCTAAGGTATTTATTGAACCAGAACTCCATTCCTCTCCAGGCAATGGGAGAGTGAGGGGGGGATCTAGTGTTCTTTCATCGAGCCCTGTTATTTGGGAGAACTCAGTGCCAAATGCTTAATGCACAGACTTGCTAATAACCACAAGTTTGATGTATAACTTTTCAGACACTCAACCCACCAGGGGACTCAAACACTGGCAATCCCAGTGGCAGTTACACACTATATCCACTACACCATACTTCAAAGCACGAAAAAAATAGGAATTCTAAGGTATTTAACCAACCAGTAATCCATTCCTCTCCAGGCAATGAGATAGTGAGGGACCTCTAGTGTTCTTTCATCGATCCTTCTTATGTGGGAGAACTCGGTGCCAAATGCTTAATGCACAGACTTGCTTATTACCACAAGTTTGAATTATATAACTTTTTAGACATTCAACCCACCAGAGGACTCAAACACTGGCCATAAAGGTTGCAGTTACACACTGTATCCACTACGTCATGCTTCAGAGTCCTAAAAAGGTAGGAATTCTAAGGTATTTAACCAACTATAACTCCATTCCTCTCTAGGCAATGAGATAGTGAGGGACCTCTTGTGTTCTTTCATCGAGCTCTGTTATGTGGGAGAACTCAGTGTCAAATACTTAATGCACAGACTTGCTTATAACCACAAGTTTGAAGTATATAACTTTTTAGACACTGAACCCACCAAGGGACTCCCACACGCCATCAAGGTGGCAGTTACACACTGTATCCGATACACCATACTTCAGAGCCCAGAAAACGTAGGTATTATAAGGTATTTAACCAACCAGAACTCCATTCCCCTCCATGCAATAAGCTAGTGAGGGACCTCTAGTGTTGTTTCATCAAGCCCTGTTATGTGGGAGAACTCAGTGCCAAATGTGTAATGCACAGACTTGCTTATAACCACAAGTTTGAAGCATATAACTTATTAGATACACAACCCACAAGGGGACTCGAACACTGGCCATCAAGGTGGCAGTTACACACTGTATCCACTACACCATACTTCAGAGCCCTAAAAAGGTAGGAATTCTAAGGTATTTAACCAACCAGAACTCCATTCCTCTACAAGCAATGAAATAGTGAGGAACCTTTAGTGTTCTTTCATGGAGCCCTGTTATGTGGGAAAACTCAATGCCAAATGAGTAATGCACAGACTTGCTTATAACCACAAGTTTGAAGCATATAACTTTTTAGACACTCAACCCACCCGGGGACTCGAACACTGGCCATCACGGTGGCAGTTACACAATGTATCCACTACACCATACATCAAAGCCCAAAAAGAGAGGAATTCTAAGGTATTTAACCAACCAGAACTCCATTACTCTCTAGGCAATGAGATAGTGAGGGACCTCTAGTGTTCTTTCATCGATTCTTGTTATGTGGGAGAACTCAGTGCCAAATGCTTAATGCACAGACTTGCTTATAACCACAAGTTTGAAGTATATACCTTTTTAGACATTCAACCCACCAGAGGACTCAAACACTGGCCATAAAGGTTGCAGTTACACACTGTATCCACTACATTATGCTTCAGAGCCCTTAAAAGGTAGGAATTCTAAGGTATTTAACCAACCAGAACTCCATTCCCCCTCCATGCATTGAGATAGTGAGGGACCTCTAGTGTTCTTTCATCGAGCCCTGTTATGTGGGAGAACTCAGTGCCAAATACTTAATGCACAGACTTGCTTATAACCACAAGTTTGAAGTATATAACTTTTTAGACACTGAACCCACCAAGGGACTCCCACACGCCATCTAGGTGGCAGTTACACACTGTATCCAATACACCATACTTCAGAGCCCAGAAAAGGTAGGTATTATAAGGTATTTAACCAACCAGAACTCCATCCCCCTCCATGCAATAAGATAGTGAGGGACCTCTAGTGTTCTTTCATCGAGCCCTGTTTTGTGGGAGAAGTCAGTGCCAAATGCTTAATGCACAGACTTGCTTATAACCACAAGTTTGAAGTATATAACTTTTTAGACGCACAATCCACCAGGGGACTCAAACACTGGCTATCAAGGTGGCAGTTATACACTGTATCCACTACACCATTCTGCAGAGCCCTAAAAAGGTAGGAATTCTAAGGTATTTAACAAACCAGAACTCCATTCCTCTCAAGGCAATGAGATAGTGAGGGACCACTAGAGTTCTTTCATCAAGCTCTGTTATGTGGGAGAACTCAGTACATAATGCTTAATGCACAGACTTGCTTATAACCACAAGTTTGTAGTATATACCTTTTTAAACACTCAACCCACCAGGGGACTCCCACACGCCATCAAGGTGGCAGTTACACACTGTATCCACTACACCATACTTCAGAGCCCTAAAAAGGTAGGAATTCTAAGATATTTAACCAATCAGAACTATATTCCTCTCCAGGCAGTGAGATAGTGAGGGACCTCTAGTGTTCTTTCATCGAGCCCTGTTAAATGGGTGAACTCAGTGCCAAATGCTTAATGCACAGACTTGCTTTTAACCACAAGTTTGATGTATATAACTTTTTAAACACTCAATCCACCAGGGGACTCGAACACTGGCCATCAAGGTGGCAGTTACACACTGTATCCACTACACCATACTTTAGAGCCCTAAATAGGTAGGAATTCTAAGGTATTTAACCAACAAGAACTCCAATCCTCTCCAGGCAATAAGATATTGAGAGACCTCTAGTGTTCTTTCATCGATCCCTGTTATGTGGGAGAACTCAGTGCCAAATCCCTAATGTACAGAATTCCTTTTAACCACAAGTTTTAAGTATATAACTTATTAGATACACAACCTACAAGGGGACTCAAACACTGGCCATCAAGGTGGCAGTTACACACAGTATCCATGACACCATACTTCAGAGCCCTAAAAGGTAGGAATTCTAAGGTATTTAACCAACCAGAACTCCATTCCTCTCCAAGCAATGAAATAGTGAGGAACAATTAGTGTTCTTTCATGGAGCCCTGTTATGTGGGAAAACTCCATGTCAAATGTGTAATGCACAGACTTGCTTATAACCACAAGTTTGAAGTATATAACTTTTTAGACACTCAACCCACCAGGGGACTCGATCACTGGCCATCACGGTGGCAGTTACACACTGTCTTCACTACACCTTACTACAGAGCCCAAAAAAGGTAGGAATTCTAAGGAAATTAACCAACCAGAATTCCATTCCTCTCCAGGCAATGGTATACTGAGGGGCTTCTAGTGTTCTTTCATCGAACCCTGTTATTTGGGAGAAGTCAGTGCCAAATGCTTAATGCACAGACTTGCTTATAACCACAAGTTTGAATTATATAACTTTTTAGACACTCAACCCACCAGAGGACTCAAACACTAGCCATAAAGGTTGCAGTTACACACTGTATCCAGTACATCATGCTTCAGAGCCCTAAAAAGGTAGGAATTCTAAGGTATTTAACCAACCAGAACTCCATTCCCCTCCATGCAATGAGATAGATAGGGACCTCTAGTGTTCTTTCATCGAGCCCTGTTATGTGGGAGAACTCAGTGCCAAATTCTTAATGTGCAGACTTGCTTATATCCACAAGTTTGAAGTATATAACTTTTTAGACACTAAACCCACCAAGGGACTCCCACATGCCATCAAGGTGGCAGTCACACTGTATCCAATACACCATACATCAGAGCCCAATAAAGGTAGGTATTATAAGGTATTTACCAACCAGAACTATATTCCCCTCCATGCAATAAGATAGTGAGGGACCTCTAGTGTTCTTTCATCGAGCCCTGTTATGTGAGAGAAGTCAGTGCCAAATGCTTAATGCACAGGCTTGCTTATAACCACAAGTTTGAAGTATATTACTTTTTAGACACTCAACTAACCAGGGGACTCGAACACTGGTCATCAAGGTGGCAGTTATACACTGTATCCACTACACCATACTTCAGAGCCCTAAAAAAGTAGGAATTCTAAGGTATTTAACCAACCAGAACTCCATTCCTCTCCAGGCTATGAGATAGTGAGAGACCACTAGTGTTCTTTCATCAAGCTTTGTTATGTCGGAGAACTCAGTACTAAATGCTTAATGCACAGACTTGCTTATAACCACAAGTGTGAAGAATATACCTTTTTTAACACTCAACCCACCAGGGGACTCCCACACGACATCTAGGTGGCAGTTACACACTGTATCCACTACACCATACTTCAGAGCCCAAAAAAGGTAGGTATTATAAGGTATTTCACGAACTAGAACACCATTCCTCTCCAGGCAGTGAGATAGTGAGGGACCTCTAGTTTTCTTTCATCGATCCCTGTTATGTGGGAGAACTCAATGCCAAATGTGTAATGCGCAAATTTGCTTATAACCACATGTTTGAAGCATATAACTTTTTAGACACTCAACCCACCAGGGGACTCGAACACTGGCCATCAAGGTGGCAGTTACACACTGTATCCAATACACCATACTTCAGAGCCCTAAAAAGGTAGGAATTCTAAGGTATTTAACCAACAAGAACTTCAATCCTCTCCAGGCAATGAGATATTGAGCGACCTCTAGTGTTCTTTCATCGATCCCTGTTATGTGGGAGAACTCAATTCCAAATGTGTAATGCGCAAACCTGCTTATAACCACATGTTTGAAGCACATAACTTTTTAGACACTCAACCCACCAGGGGACTCGAACACTGGCCATCACGGTGGCAGTTACACACTGTATCCACTACACCATCCTACAGAGCCCAAAAAAGGTAGGTATTCTAAGGTATTTATTCAACCAGAACTCCATTCCTCTCCAGGGAATGGGATAGTGAGGGACTTCTAGTGTTCTTTCATCGAGCCCTGTTATTTGGGAGAACTCAGTGCCAAATCTTAATGCACAGACTTGCTTATAACCACAAGTTTGATGTATAACTTTTCAGACACTCAACCCACCAGGGGACTCAAACACTGGCAATCCCGGTGGCAGTTACACACTATATCCACTACACCATACTTCAAAGCACGAAAAAAATAGGAATTCTAAGGTATTTAACCAACCAGAAATCCATTCCTCTCCAGGCAATGAGATAGTGAGGGACCTCTAGTGTTCTTTCATCGATCCTTCTTATGTGGGAGAACTCGGTGCCAAATGCTTAATGCACAGACTTGCTTATTACCACAAGTTTGAATTATATAACTTTTTAGACATTCAACCCACCAGAGGACTCAAACACTGGCCATAAAGGTTGCAGTTACACACTGTATCCACTACATCATGCTTCAGAGTCCTAAAAAGGTAGGAATTCTAAGGTATTTAACCAACCATAACTCCATTCCTCTCTAGGCAATGAGATAGTGAGGGACCTCTAGTGTTCTTTCATCGAGCTCTGGTATGTGGGAGAACTCAGTGCCAAATGCTTAATGCACAGACTTGCTTATAACCACAAGTTTGAAGTATATATATTTTTAGACACTGAACCCACCAAGGGACTCCCACACGCCATCAAGGTGGCAGTTACACACTGTATCCAATACACCATACTTCAGAGCCCAGAAAAGGTAGGTATTATAAGGTATTTAACCAACCAGAACTCCATTCCCCTCCATGCAATAAGCTAGTGAGGGACCTCTAGTGTTCTTTCATCGAGCCCTGTTATGTGGGAGAACTCAGTGCCAAATTCTTAATGTACAGAATTGCTTATAACCACAAGTTTGAAGTATATAACTTATTAGATACACAACCCACAAGGGGACTCGAACACTGGCCATCAAGGTGGCAGTTACACACTGTATCCACTACACCATTCTTCAGAGCCCTAAAAAGGTAGGAATTCTAAGGAATTTAACCAACCAGAACTCCATTCCTCTCCAAGCAATGAAATAGTGAGGAACCTTTAGTGTTCTTTCATGGAGCCCTGTTATGTGGGAAAACTCAATGCCAAATGTGTAATGCACAGACTTGCTTATAACCACAAGTTTGAAGCATATAACTTTTTAGACACTCAACCCACCAGGGGACTCGAACACTGGCAATCAAGGTGGAAGTTACACACTGTATCCACTACACCATACGTCAGAGCTCTAAAAGGTAGAAATTCTAAGGTATTTAACCAACCAGAACTCCATTCCCCTCCATGCAATGAGATATTGAGGGACCTCTAGTGTTCTTTCATCGAGCCCTGTTATGTGGGAGAAGTCAGTGGCAAATGCTTAATGCACAGACTTGCTTATAACCACAAGTTTGAAGTATATAACTTTTTAGACACTCAACCCACCAGAGGACTCAAACACTGGCCATGAAGGTGGCAGTTATACACTGTATCCACTACACCATTCTTCAGAGCCCTAAAAAGGTAGGAATTCTAAGGTATTTAACCAACCAGAACTCCATTCCTCTCCAGGCAGTGAGATAGTGAGGGACCTCTAGTGTTCTTTCAACAAGCACTGTTATGTGGGAGATCTCAGTGCCAAATGCTAAATGCACAAACTTGCTTATAACTACAATTTAGAAGTATATAACTTTTTAGACACTCAACCCACCAGGGGACTAGAACACTGGCCATCAAGGTGGCAGTTACAAACTGTATTCACTGCACCGTACTTCAGAGCCCAAAAAAGGTAGGTATTATAAGGAATTTCACCAACCAGAACTCCATTCCTCTCCAGGCAGTGAGATAGTGAGGGACCTCTAGTGTTCTTTCAACATGCCCTGTTATGTGGGAGATCTCAGTGCCATAAGCTTAATGCACAGACTTGCTTATAACTACAATTTAGATGTATATAACTTTTTAGACACTCAACCCACCAGGGGACACGAACACTGGCCATCAAGGTTGCAGTTACACACTGTATCCACTACATAATACTTCAGAGCCCTAAAAAGGTAGGAATTCTAAGATATTTAACCAACCAGAACTATATTCCTCTCCAGGCAGTGAGATAGTGAGGGACCTCTAGTGTTCTTTCATTGAGCTCTGTTATGTGGGAGAACTCATTGCCAAATGCTTAATGCACAGACTTGCTTATAACCACAAGTTTGAAATATATAACTTTTTAGACACTCAACCCACCAGGGGACTCAAACACTGGCCATCAAGGTGGCAGTTATACACTGTATCCACTAAACCATACTTCAGAGCCCTAAAAAGGTGGAAATTCTAAGGTATTTAACCAACCAGAACTACATTTCTCTCCTGGCAATGAGATAGTGAGGGACCACTAGTGTTCTTTCATTGAAGCCCTGTTATGTGGGAGAACTCATTGCCAAATGCTTAATGCACAGACTTGCTTATAACCACAAGTTTGATGTATATAACTTCTTAAACACTCAACCCACCAGGGGACTCGAACACTGGCCATCAAGGTGGCAGTTACACACTGTATCCACTACACCATACTTCAGAGCCCTAAAAAGGTATGAATTCTAAGGTATTTAACCAACCAGAGCTCCATTCCTCTAAAGGCAATGAGATAGTGAGGGATCTCTAGTGTTCTTTCATCGATACTTGTTATGTGGGAGAACTCAGTGCCAAAAGCTTAATGCACAGACTAGCTTATAACCACAAGTTTGAAGTATATAACTTTTTAGACACTCAACCCACCAGGGGACTCAAACACTGGCAATCAAGGTGGAAGTTACACACTGTATCCGCTACACCTTACGCCAGAGCTCTAAAAGGTAGGAATTCTAAGGTATTTAACCAACCAGAACTCCATTCCCCTCCATGCAATGAGATAGTGAGGGACCTATAGTGTTCTTTCATCGAGCCCTGTTATGTTGGAGAAGTCAGTGGCAAATGCTTAATGCACAGACTTTCTTATAACAACAAGTTTGAAGTATATAATTTTTTAGACACTCAACCAACCAGGGGACTTGAACACTGGCTATCTAGGTGGCAGTTACATACTCTATCCATGACTCCATACTTCAGAGCCCTAAAAAGGTAGGAATTCTAAGGTATTTAACCAACCAGAACTCCATTCCTCTCCAAGCAATCAGATAGTGAGGGACCTTTAGTGTTCTTCCACCGAGCCCTCTTATGAGGGGAAAACTCAATGCCAAATGCGTACTGCACAGAGTTGCTTATAATCACAAGTTTGAAGCATATAACTTTTTAGTCACTCAACCCACCAGGGGACTCTAACACAGGCCATCACGGTGGCAGTTACACACTGTATCCACTGCATTATACTACAGAACCCTAAAAAGGTAGGAATTCTAAGGTATTTAACCAACCAGAACTCCATTCCTCTCCAGGCAATGAGATAGTGAGGGACTTCTAATGTTCTTACATCGAGCCCTGTTATTTGGTAGATCTCAGTGCCAAATGCTTTATGCAGACTTGCTTATAACCACAAGATTGAAGTATATAACTTTTAAGACACTCTACCCACAATGGGACTCGAACACTGGCCATCATTGTGGCATTTACGCACTGTATCCACTACACCAAACTTCAAAGCCCTAAAATGATTGGAATTCTAAGGTATTTAACCAACCCGAACTCCATTCCTCTCCAGGCAATGACATAGTGAGGGACCTCTAGTGTTCTTTCATCTATCCTTATTATGTGGGAGAACTCAGTGCCAAATGCTTAATGCACTTACTTGCTTATAACCACAAGTTTGAAGTATATAACTTTTTAAACACTCAACCCACCAGGGGACTCCCACATGCAATCAAGGTGGCAGTTACACACTGTATCCACTACAACATACTTCAGAGCCCTAAAAAGGTGGAAATTCTAAGGTATTTAACCAACCAGAACTACATTCCTCTCCTGGCAATGAGATAGTGAGGGACCACTAGTGTTCTTTTATCAAGAACAGTTATGTGCGAGAACTCAGTACCAAATGCCTAATGCACAAACTTACTTATAACCACAAGTTTGAAGTATATAACTTTTTAGACACACAACCCACCAGGGGACTAGAACACTGGCCATCAAGGTGGCAGTTACACACTGTATCCACCACACCATACTCTAGAGCCCTAAAAAGGCAGGAATTCTAAGATATTTAACCAACCAGAACTATATTCCTCTCCAGGCAGTGAGATAGTGAGGGACCTCTAGTGTTCTTTCATCGAGCCCTTTAATGTGGGAGAACTCAGTGCCAAATGCTTAATGCACAGACTTGCTTATAACCACAATTTTGAAGTATATAACTTTTTAAACACTCAACCCACCAGGGGACTCGAACACTGGCCATCAAGGTGGCAGTTACACACGGTATCAACTACAACATACTTCAGAGCCCTAAAAAGGTTGGAATTCTAAGGTATTTAACCAACCAGAACTCCATTCCTCTCTAGGCAATGAGATAGTGAGGGACCTCTAGTGTTCTTTCATTGATCCTTGTTATGTGGGAGAACTCAGTGTCAAATGCTTAATGCACAGACTTGCTTATAACCACAAGTTTGAAGAATATAACTTTTTAGACAATCAACCCACCAGGGGACTCGAACACTGGCCATCAAGTTGGCAGTTATACACTGTATCCACTACACCATACTTCAGAGCTTTAAAAAGGTGGAAATTCTAAGGTATTTAACCAACCAGAACTACATTCCTCTCCTGGCAATGAGATAGTGAGGGACCACTAGTGTTCTTTCATCAAGCCCAGTTATGTGGGAGAACTCAGTACCAAATGCCTAATGCACAGACTTGCTTATAACCACAAGTTTGATGTATATAACTTTTTAAACACTCAATCCACCAGGGGACTCGAACACTGGCCATCAAGGTGGCAGTTACACACTGTATCCGATACACCATACTTCAGACCCCAGAAAACGTAGGTATTATAAGGTATTTAACCAACCAGAACTCCATTCCCCTCCATGCAATAAGCTAGTGAGGGACCTCTAGTGTTGTTTCATCGAGCCCTGTTATGTGGGAGAACTCAGTGCCAAATGTGTAATGCACAGACTTGCTTATAACCACAAGTTTGAAGCATATAACTTATTAGATACACAACCCACAAGGGGACTCGAACACTGGCCATCAAGGTGGCAGTTACACACTGTATCCACTACACCATACTTCAGAGCCCTAAAAAGGTAGGAATTCTAAGGTATTTAACCAACCAGAACTCCATTCCTCTACAAGCAATGAAATAGTGAGGAACCTTTAGTGTTCTTTCATGGAGCCCTGTTATGTGGGAAAACTCAATGCCAAATGTGTAATGCACAGACTTGCTTATAACCACAAGTTTGAAGCATATAACTTTTTAGACACTCAACCCACCAGGGGACTCGAACACTGGCCATCACGGTGGCAGTTACACAATGTATCCACTACACCATACATCAAAGCCCGAAAAAGAGAGGAATTCTAAGGTATTTACCCAACCAGAACTCCATTCCTCTCTAGGCAATGAGATAGTGAGGGACCTCTAGTGTTCTTTCGTCGATTCTTGTTATGTGGGAGAACTCAGTGCCAAATGCTTAATGCACAGACTTGCTTATAACCACAAGTTTGAAGTATATACCTTTTTAGACATTCAACCCACCAGAGGACTCAAACACTGGCCATAAAGGTTGCAGTTACACACTTTATCCACTACATCATGCTTCAGAGCCCTTAAAAGGTAGGAATTCTAAGGTATTTAACCAACCAGAACTCCATTCCCCCTCCATGCATTGAGATAGTGAGGGACCTCTAGTGTTCTTTCATCGAGCCCTGTTATGTGGGAGAACTCAGTGCCAAATACTTAATGCACAGACTTGCTTATAACCACAAGTTTGAAGTATATAACTTTTTAGACACTGAACCCACCAAGGGACTCCCACACGCCATCTAGGTGGCAGTTACACACTGTATCCAATACACCATACTTCAGAGCCCAGAAAAGGTAGGTATTATAAGGTATTTAACCAACCAGAACTCCATCCCCCTCCATGCAATAAGATAGTGAGGGACCTCTAGTGTTCTTTCATCGAGCCCTGTTTTGTGGGAGAAGTCAGTGCCAAATGCTTAATGCACAGACTTGCTTATAACCACAAGTTTGAAGTATATAACTTTTTAGACGCTCAATCCACCAGGGGACTCAAACACTGGCTATCAAGGTGGCAGTTATACACTGAATCCACTACACCATACTGCAGAGCCCTAAAAAGGTAGGAATTCTAAGGTATTTAACAAACCAGAACTCCATTCCTCTCAAGGCAATGAGATAGTGAGGGACCACTAGAGTTCTTTCATCAAGCTCTGTTATGTGGGAGAACTCAGTACATAATGCTTAATGCACAGACTTGCTTATAACCACAAGTTTGAAGTATATACCTTTTTAAACACTCAACCCACCAGGGGACTCCCACACGCCATCAAGGTGGCAGTTACACACTGTATCCACTACACCATACTTCAGAGCCCTAAAAAGGTAGGAATTCTAAGATATTTAACCAATCAGAACTATATTCCTCTCCAGGCAGTGAGATAGTGAGGGACCTCTAGTGTTCTTTCATCGAGCCCTGTTATATGGGTGAACTCAGTGCCAAATGCTTAATGCACAGACTTGCTTTTAACCACAAGTTTGATGTATATAACTTTTTAAACACTCAATCCACCAGGGGACTCGAACACTGGCCATCAAGGTGGCAGTTACACACTGTATCCACTACACCATACTTTAGAGCCCTAAATAGGTAGGAATTCTAAGGTATTTAACCAACAAGAACTCCAATCCTCTCCAGGCAATAAGATATTGAGAGACCTCTAGTGTTCTTTCATCGATCCCTGTTATGTGGGAGAACTCAGTGCCAAATCCCTAATGTACAGAATTCCTTTTAACCACAAGTTTTAAGTATATAACTTATTAGATACACAACCTACAAGGGGACTCAAACACTGGCCATCAAGGTGGCAGTTACACACTGTATCCATGACACCATACTTCAGAGCCCTAAAAGGTAGGAATTCTAAGGTATTTAACCAACCAGAACTCCATTCCTCTCCAAGCAATGAAATAGTGAGGAACAATTAGTGTTCTTTCATGGAGCCCTGTTATGTGGGAAAACTCAATGTCAAATGTGTAATGCACAGACTTGCTTATAACCACAAGTTTGAAGCATATAACTTTTTAGACACTCAACCCACCAGGGGACTCGAACACTGGCCATCACGGTGGCAGTTACACACTGTCTTCACTACACCTTACTACAGAGCCCAAAAAAGGTAGGAATTTTAAGGAAATTAACCAACCAGAATTCCATTCCTCTCCAGGCAATGGTATACTAAGGGGCTTCTAGTGTTCTTTCATCGAACCCTGTTATTTGGGAGAAGTCAGTGCCAAATGCTTAATGCACAGACTTGCTTATAACCACAAGTTTGAATTATATAACTTTTTAGACACTCAACCCACCAGAGGACTCAAACACTAGCCATAAAGGTTGCAGTTACACACTGAATCCAGTACATCATGCTTCAGAGCCCTAAAAAGGTAGGAATTCTAAGGTATTTAACCAACCAGAACTCCATTCCCCTCCATGCAATGAGACAGATAGGGACCTCTAGTGTTCTTTCATCGAGCCCTGTTATGTGGGAGAACTCAGTGCCAAATTCGTAATGTGCAGACTTGCTTATATCCACAAGTTTGAAGTATATAACTTTTTAGACACTAAACCCACCAAGGGACTCCCACATGCCATCAAGGTGGCAGTCACACTGTATCCAATACACCATACATCAGAGCCCAATAAAGGTAGGTATTATAAGGTATTTACCAACCAGAACTATATTCTCCTCCATGCAATAAGATAGTGAGGGACCTCTAGTGTTCTTTCATCGAGCCCTGTTATGTGAGAGAAGTCAGTGCCAAATGCTTAATGCACAGGCTTGCTTATAACCACAAGTTTGAAGTATATTACTTTTTAGACACTCAACTCACCAGGGGACTCGAACACTGGTCATCAAGGTGGCAGTTATACACTGTATCCACTACACCATACTTCAGAGCCCTAAAAAAGTAGGAATTCTAAGGTATTTAACCAACCAGAACTCCATTCCTCTCCAGGCTATGAGATAGTGAGAGACCACTAGTGTTCTTTCATCAAGCTTTGTTATGTCGGAGAACTCAGTACTAAATGCTTAATGCACAGACTTGCTTATAACCACAAGTGTGAAGAATATACGTTTTTTAACACTCAACCCACCAGGGGACTCCCACACGCCATCTAGGTGGCAGTTACACACTGTATCCACTACACCATACTTCAGAGCCCAAAAAAGGTAGGTATTATAAGGTATTTCACGAACTAGAACCCAATTCCTCTCCAGGCAGTGAGATAGTGAGGGACCTCTAGTTTTCTTTCATCGATCCCTGTTATGTGGGAGAACTCAATGCCAAATGTGTAATGCGCAAACTTGCTTATAACCACATGTTTGAAGCATATAACTTTTTAGACACTCAACCCACCAGGGGACTCGAACACTGGCCATCAAGGTGGCACTTACACACTGTATCCAATACACCATACTTCAGAGCCCTAAAAAGGTAGGAATTCTAAGGTATTTAACCACCAAGAACTTCAATCCTCTCCAGGCAATGAGATATTGAGCGACCTCTAGTGTTCTTTCATCGATCCCTGTTATGTGGGAGAACTCAATGCCAAATGTGTAATGCGCAAACCTGCTTATAACCACATGTTTGAAGCACATAACTTTTTAGACACTCAACCCACCAGGGGACTCGAACACTGGCCATCACGGTGGCAGTTACACACTGTATCCACTACACCATCCTACAGAGCCCAAAAAAGGTAGGAATTCTAAGGTATTTATTCAACCAGAACTCCATTCCTCTCCAGGCAATGGGATAGTGAGGGACTTCTAGTGTTCTTTCATCGAGCCCTGTTATTTGGGAGAACTCAGTGCCAAATCTTAATGCACAGACTTGCTTATAACCACAAGTTTGATGTATAACTTTTCAGACACTCAACCCACCAGGCGACTCAAACACTGGCAATCCCGGTGGCAGTTACACACTATATCCACTACACCATACTTCAAAGCACGAAAAAAATAGGAATTCTAAGGTATTTAACCAACCAGAAATCCATTCCTCTCCAGGCAATGAGATAGTGAGGGACCTCTAGTGTTCTTTCATCGATCCTTCTTATGTGGGAGAACTCGGTGCCAAATGCTTAATGCACAGACTTGCTTATTACCACAAGTTTGAATTATATAACTTTTTAGACATTCAACCCACCAGAGGACTCAAACACTGGCCATAAAGGTTGCAGTTACACACTGTATCCACTACATCATGCTTCAGAGTCCTAAAAAGGTAGGAATTCTAAGGTATTTAACCAACCATAACTCCATTCCTCTCTAGGCAATGAGATAGTGAGGGACCTCTAGTGTTCTTTCATCGAGCTCTGGTATGTGGGAGAACTCAGTGCCAAATGCTTAATGCACAGACTTGCTTATAACCACAAGTTTGAAGTATATATATTTTTTGACACTGAACCCACCAAGGGACTCCCACACGCCATCAAGGTGGCAGTTACACACTGTATCCACTACACCATACTTCAAGCCCTAAAAAGGTAGGAATTCTAAGATATTTAACCAACCAGAACTATATTCCTCTCCAGGCAGTGAGATAGTGAGGGACCTCTAGTGTTTTTTCATTGAGCTCTGTTATGTGGGAGAACTCATTGCCAAATGCTTAATGCACAGACTTGCTTATAACCACAAGTTTGAAATATATAACTTTTTAGACACTCAACCCACCAGGGGACTCAAACACTGGCCATCAAGGTGGCAGTTATACACTGTATCCACTAAACCATACTTCAGAGCCCTAAAAAGGTGGAAATTCTAAGGTATTTAACCAACCAGAACTACATTCCTCTCCTGGCAATGAGATAGTGAGGGACCACTAGTGTTCTTTCATTGAAGCCCTGTTATGTGGGAGAACTCATTGCCAAATGCTTAATGCACAGACTTGCTTATAACCACAAGTTTGATGTATATAACTTCTTAAACACTCAACCCACCAGGGGACTCGAACACTGGCCATCAAGGTGGCAGTTACACACTGTATCCACTACACCATACTTCAGAGCCCTAAAAAGGTATGAATTCTAAGGTATTTAACCAACCAGAGCTCCATTCCTCTAAATGCAATGAGATAGTGAGGGATCTCTAGTGTTCTTTCATCGATACTTGTTATGTGGGAGAACTCAGTGCCAAATGCTTAATGCACAGACTAGCTTATAACCACAAGTTTGAAGTATATAACTTTTTAGACACTCAACCCACCAGGGGACTCAAACACTGGCAATCAAGGTGGAAGTTACACACTGTATCCGCTACACCTTACGCCAGAGCTCTAAAAGGTAGGAATTCTAAGGTATTTAACCAACAAGAACTCCAATCCTCTCCAGGCAATAAGATATTGAGAGACCTCTAGTGTTCTTTCATCGATCCCTGTTATGTGGGAGAACTCAGTGCCAAATTCCTAATGTACAGAATTCCTTTTAACCACAAGTTTTAAGTATATAACTTATTAGATACACAACCCACAAGGGGACTCAAACACTGGCCATCAAGGTGGCAGTTATACACTGTATCCATGACACCATACTTCAGAGCCCTAAAAAGGTAGGAATTCTAAGGTATTTAACCAACCAGAACTCCATTCCTCTCCAAGCAATCAGATAGTGAGGGACCTTTAGTGTTCTTCCACCGAGCCCTCTTATGAGGGGAAAACTCAATGCCAAATGCGTACTGCACAGAGTTGCTTATAATCACAAGTTTGAAGCATATAACTTTTTAGTCACTCAACCCACCAGGGGACTCTAACACAGGCCATCACGGTGGCAGTTACACACTGTATCCACTGCATTATACTACAGAACCCTAAAAAGGTAGGAATTCTAAGGTATTTAACCAACCAGAACTCCATTCCTCTCCAGGCAATGAGATAGTGAGGGACTTCTAATGTTCTTACATCGAGCCCTGTTATTTGGTAGATCTCAGTGCCAAATGCTTTATGCAGACTTGCTTATAACCACAAGATTGAAGTATATAACTTTTAAGACACTCTACGCACAATGGGACTCGAACACTGGCCATCATTGTGGCATTTACGCACTGTATCCACTACACCAAACTTCAAAGCCCTAAAATGATTGGAATTCTAAGGTATTTAACCAACCCGAACTCCATTCCTCTCCAGGCAATGACATAGTGAGGGACCTCTAGTGTTCTTTCATCTATCCTTATTATGAGGGAGAACTCAGTGCCAAATGCTTAATGCACTTACTTGCTTATAACCACAAGTTTGAAGTATATAACTTTTTAGACACTAAACCCACCAAGGGACTCCCACATGCCATCAAGGTGGCAGTCACACTGTATCCAATACACCATACATCAGAGCCCAATAAAGGTAGGTATTATAAGGTATTTACCAACCAGAACTATATTCCCCTCCATGCAATAAGATAGTGAGGGACCTCTAGTGTTCTTTCATCGAGCCCTGTTATGTGGGAGAAGTCAGTGCCAAATGCTTAATGCACAGGCTTGCTTATAACCACAAGTTTGAAGTATATAACTTTTTAGACACTCAACTCACCAGGGGACTCGAACACTGGTCATCAAGGTGGCAGTTACACACTGTATCCAATACACCATACTTCCGAGCCCTAAAAAGGTAGGAATTCTAAGGTATTTAACCAACAAGAACTTCAATCCTCTCCAGGCAATGAGATATTGAGCGACCTCTAGTGTTCTTTCATCGATCCCTGTTATGTGGGAGAACTCAATGCCAAATGTGTAATGCGCAAACCTGCTTATAACCACATGCTTGAAGCACATAACTTTTTAGACACTCAACCCACCAGGGGACTCGAACACTGGCCATCATAGTGGCAGTTACACACGGTATCCACTACACCATCCTACAGAGCCCAAAAAAGGTAGGAATTCTAAGGTATTTATTCAACCAGAACTCCATTCCTCCCCAGGCAATGGGATAGTTAGGGACTTCTAGTGTTCTTTCATCGAGCCCTGTTATTTGGGAGAACTCAGTGCCAAATGCTTAATGCACAGACTTGCTTATAACCACAAGTTTGATGTATAACTTTTCAGACACTCAACCCACCAGGGGACTCAAACACTGGCAATCCCGGTGGCAGTTACACACTATATCTACTACACCATACTTCAAAGCACGAAAAAAATAGGAATTCTAAGGTATTTAACCAACCAGAAATCCATTCCTCTCCAGGCAATGAGATAGTGAGGGACCTCTAGTGTTCTTTCATCGATCCTTCTTATGTGGGAGAACTCGGTGCCAAATGCTTAATGCACAGACTTGCTTATTACCACAAGTTTGAATTATATAACTTTTTAGACATTCAACCCACCAGAGGACTCAAACACTGGCCATAAAGGTTGCAGTTACACACTGTATCCACTACATCATGCTTCAGAGTCCTAAAAAGGTAGGAATTCTAAGGTATTTAACCAACCATAACTCCATTCCTCTCTAGGCAATGAGATAGTGAGGGACCTCTAGTGTTCTTTCATCGAGCTCTGGTATGTGGGAGAACTCAGTGCCAAATGCTTAATGCACAGACTTGCTTATAACCACAAGTTTGAAGTATATAACTTTTTAGACACTGAACCCACCAAGGGACTCCCACACGCCATCAAGGTGGCAGTTACACACTGTATCCAATACACCATACTTCAGAGCCCAGAAAAGGTAGGTATTATAAGGTATTTAACCAACCAGAACTCCATTCCCCTCCATGCAATAAGCTAGTGAGGGACCTCTAGTGTTCTTTCATCGAGCCCTGTTATGTGGGAGAACTCAGTGCCAAATTCTTAATGTACAGAATTGCTTATAACCACAAGTTTGAAGTATATAACTTATTAGATACACAACCCACAAGGGGACTCGAACACTGGCCATCAAGGTGGCAGTTACACACTGTATCCACTACACCATTCTTCAGAGCCCTAAAAAGGTAGGAATTCTAAGGAATTTAACCAACCAGAACTCCATTCCTCTCCAAGCAATGAAATAGTGAGGAACCTTTAGTGTTCTTTCATGGAGCCCTGTTATGTGGGAAAACTCAATGCCAAATGTGTAATGCACAGACTTGCTTATAACCACAAGTTTGAAGCATATAACTTTTTAGACACTCAACCCACCAGGGGACTCGAACACTGGCAATCAAGGTGGAAGTTACACACTGTATCCACTACGCCATACGTCAGAGCTCTAAAAGGTAGAAATTCTAAGGTATTTAACCAACCAGAACTCCATTCCCCTCCATGCAATGAGATATTGAGGGACCTCTAGTGTTCTTTCATCGAGCCCTGTTATGTGGGAGAAGTCAGTGGCAAATGCTTAATGCACAGACTTGCTTATAACCACAAGTTTGAAGTATATAACTTTTTAGACACTCAACCCACCAGAGGACTAAAACACTGGCCATGAAGGTGGCAGTTATACACTGTATCCACTACACCATTCTTCAGAGCCCTAAAAAGGTAGGAATTCTAAGGTATTTAACCAACCAGAACTCCATTCCTCTCCAGGCAGTGAGATAGTGAGGGACCTCTAGTGTTCTTTCAACAAGCACTGTTATGTGGGAGATCTCAGTGCCAAATGCTTAATGCACAGACTTGCTTATAACTACAATTTAGAAGTATATAACTTTTTAGACACTCAACCCACCAGGGGACTAGAACACTGGCCATCAAGGTGGCAGTTACTAACTGTATCCACTACACCGTACTTCAGAGCCCAAAAAAGGTAGGTATTATAAGGAATTTCACCAACCAGAACTCCATTCCTCTCCAGGCAGTGAGATAGTGAGGGACCTCTAGTGTTCTTTCAACATGCCCTGTTATGTGGGAGATCTCAGTGCCATAAGCTTAATGCACAGACTTGCTTATAACTACAATTTAGATGTATATAACTTTTTAGACACTTAACCCACCAGGGGACACGAACACTGGCCATCAAGGTTGCAGTTACACACTGTATCCACTACACCATACTTCAGAGCCCTAAAAAGGTAGGAATTCTAAGATATTTAACCAACCAGAACTATATTCCTCTCCAGGCAGTGAGATAGTGAGGGACCTCTAGTGTTCTTTCATTGAGCTCTGTTATGTGGGAGAACTCATTGCCAAATGCTTAATGCACAGACTTGCTTATAACCACAAGTTTGATGTATAACTTTTCAGACACTCAACCCACCAGGGGACTCAAACACTGGCAATCCCGGTGGCAGTTACACACTATATCCACTACACCATACTTCAAAGCATGAAAAAAATAGGAATTCTAAGGTATTTAACCAACCAGAAATCCATTCCTCTCCAGGCAATGAGATAGTGAGGGACCTCTAGTGTTCTTTCATCGATCCTTCTTATGTGGGAGAACTCGGTGCCAAATGCTTAATGCACAGACTTGCTTATTACCACAAGTTTGAATTATATAACTTTTTAGACATTCAACCCACCAGAGGACTCAAACACTGGCCATAAAGGTTGCAGTTACACACTGTATCCACTACATCATGCTTCAGAGTCCTAAAAAGGTAGGAATTCTAAGGTATTTAACCAACCATAACTCCATTCCTCTCTAGGCAATGAGATAGTGAGGGACCTCTAGTGTTCTTTCATCGAGCTCTGGTATGTGGGAGAACTCAGTGCCAAATGCTTAATGCACAGACTTGCTTATAACCACAAGTTTGAAGTATATAACTTTTTAGACACTGAACCCACCAAGGGACTCCCACACGCCATCAAGGTGGCAGTTACACACTGTATCCAATACACCATACTTCAGAGCCCAGAAAAGGTAGGTATTATAAGGTATTTAACCAACCAGAACTCCATTCCCCTCCATGCAATAAGCTAGTGAGGGACCTCTAGTGTTCTTTCATCGAGCCCTGTTATGTGGGAGAACTCAGTGCCAAATTCTTAATGTACAGAATTGCTTATAACCACAAGTTTGAAGTATATAACTTATTAGATACACAACCCACAAGGGGACTCGAACACTGGCCATCAAGGTGGCAGTTACACACTGTATCCACTACACCATTCTTCAGAGCCCTAAAAAGGTAGGAATTCTAAGGAATTTAACCAACCAGAACTCCATTCCTCTCCAAGCAATGAAATAGTGAGGAACCTTTAGTGTTCTTTCATGGAGCCCTGTCATGTGGGAAAACTCAATGCCAAATGTGTAATGCACAGACTTGCTTATAACCACAAGTTTGAAGCATATAACTTTTTAGACACTCAACCCACCAGGGGACTCGAACACTGGCAATCAAGGTGGAAGTTACACACTGTATCCACTACACCATACGTCAGAGCTCTAAAAGGTAGAAATTCAAAGGTATTTAACCAACCAGAACTCCATTCCCCTCCATGCAATGAGATATTGAGGGACCTCTAGTGTTCTTTCATCGAGCCCTGTTATGTGGGAGAAGTCAGTGGCAAATGCTTAATGCACAGACTTGCTTATAACCACAAGTTTGAAGTATATAACTTTTTAGACACTCAACCCACCAGAGGACTAAAACACTGGCCATGAAGGTGGCAGTTATACACTGTATCCACTACACCATTCTTCAGAGCCCTAAAAAGGTAGGAATTCTAAGGTATTTAACCAACCAGAACTCCATTCCTCTCCAGGCAGTGAGATAGTGAGGGACCTCTAGTGTTCTTTCAACAAGCACTGTTATGTGGGAGATCTCAGTGCCAAATGCTTAATGCACAGACTTGCTTATAACTACAATTTAGAAGTATATAACTTTTTAGACACTCAACCCACCAGGGGACTAGAACACTGGCCATCAAGGTGGCAGTTACTAACTGTATCCACTACACCGTACTTCAGAGCCCAAAAAAGGTAGGTATTATAAGGAATTTCACCAACCAGAACTCCTTTCCTCTCCAGGCAGTGAGATAGTGAGGGACCTCTAGTGTTCTTTCAACATGCCCTGTTATGTGGGAGATCTCAGTGCCATAAGTTTAATGCACAGACTTGCTTATAACTACAATTTAGATGTATATAACTTTTTAGACACTTAACCCACCAGGGGACACGAACACTGGCCATCAAGGTTGCAGTTACACACTGTATCCACTACACCATACTTCAGTGCCCTAAAAAGGTAGGAATTCTAAGATATTTAACCAACCAGAACTATATTCCTCTCCAGGCAGTGAGATAGTGAGGGACCTCTAGTGTTCTTTCATTGAGCTCTGTTATGTGGGAGAACTCATTGCCAAATGCTTAATGCACAGACTTGCTTATAACCACAAGTTTGAAATATATAACTTTTTAAACACTCAACCCACCAGGGGACTCAAACACTGGCCATCAAGGTGGCAGTTATGCACTGTATCCACTAAACCATACTTCAGAGCCCTAAAAAGGTGGAAATTCTAAGGTATTTAACCAACCAGAACTACATTCCTCTCCTGGCAATGAGATAGTGAGGGACCACTAGTGTTCTTTCATTGAAGCCCTGTTATGTGGGAGAACTCATTGCCAAATGCTTAATGCACAGACTTGCTTATAACCACAAGTTTGATGTATATAACTTCTTACACACTCAACCCACCAGGGGACTAGAACACTGGCCATCAAGGTGGCAGTTACACACTGTATCCACTACACCATACTTCAGAGCCCTAAAAAGGTATGAATTCTAAGGTATTTAACCAACCAGAGCTCCATTCCTCTAAAGGCAATGAGATAGTGAGGGATCTCTAGTGTTCTTTCATCGATACTTGTTATGTGGGAGAACTCAGTGCCAAAAGCTTAATGCACAGACTAGCTTATAACCACAAGTTTGAAGTATATAACTTTTTAGACACTCAACCCACCAGGGGACTCAAACACTGGCAATCAAGGTGGAAGTTACACACTGTATCCGCTACACCTTACGCCAGAGCTCTAAAAGGTAGGAATTCTAAGGTATTTAACCAACCAGAACTCCATTCCCCTCCATGCAATGAGTTAGTGAGGGACCTATAGTGTTCTTTCATCGAGCCCTGTTATGTTGGAGAATGCAGTGCCAAATGCTTAATGCACAGACTTTCTTATAACAACAAGTTTGAAGTATATAATTTTTTAGACACTCAACCAACCAGGGGACTTGAACACTGGCTATCTAGGTGGCAGTTACATACTCTATCCATGACTCCATACTTCAGAGCCCTAAAAAGGTAGGAATTCTAAGGTATTTAACCAACCAGAACTCCATTCCTCTCCAAGCAATCAGATAGTGAGGGACCTTTAGTGTTCATCCATCGAGCCCTCTTATGAGGGGAAAACTCAATGCCAAATGCGTACTGCACAGAGTTGCTTATAATCACAAGTTTGAAGCATATAACTTTTTAGTCACTCAACCCACCAGGGGACTCGAACACAGGCCATCACGGTGGCAGTTACACACTGTATCCACTGCATTATACTACAGAACCCTAAAAAGGTAGGAATTCTAAGGTATTTAACCAACCAGAACTCCATTCCTCTCCAGGCAATGAGATAGTGAGGGACTTCTAATGTTCTTACATCGAGCCCTGTTCTTTGGTAGATCTCAGTGCCAAATGCTTTATGCAGACTTGCTTATAACCACAAGATTGAAGTATATAACTTTTAAGACACTCTACCCACAATGGGACTCGAACACTGGCCATCATTGTGGCATTTACGCACTGTATCCACTACACCAAACTTCAAAGCCCTAAAATGATTGGAATTCTAAGGTATTTAACCAACCCGAACTCCATTCCTCTCCAGGCAATGACATAGTGAGGGACCTCTAGTGTTCTTTCATCTATCCTTATTATGTGGGAGAACTCAGTGCCAAATGCTTAATGCACTTACTTGCTTATAACCACAAGTTTGAAGTATATAACTTTTTAAACACTCAACCCACCAGGGGACTCCCACACGCAATCAAGGTGGCAGTTACACACTGTATCCACTACAACATACTTCAGAGCCCTAAAAAGGTGGAAATTCTAAGGTATTTAACCAACCAGAACTACATTCCTCTCCTGGCAATGAGAGAGTGAGGGACCACTAGTGTTCTTTCATCAAGAACAGTTATGTGCGAGAACTCAGTACCAAATGCCTAATGCACAGACTTACTTATAACCACAAGTTTGAAGAATATAACTTTTTAGACACACAACCCACCAGGGGACTAGAACACTGGCCATCAAGGTGGCAGTTACACACTGTATCCACCACACCATACTCTAGAGCCCTAAAAAGGCAGGAATTCTAAGATATTTAACCAACCAAAACTATATTCCTCTCCAGGCAGTGAGATAGTGAGGGACCTCTAGTGTTCTTTCATCGAGCCCTTTAATGTGGGAGAACTCAGTGCCAAATGCTTAATGCACAGACTTGCTTATAACCACAATTTTGAAGTATATAACTTTTTAAACACTCAACCCACCAGGGGACTCGAACACTGGCCATCAAGGTGGAAATTACACACGGTATCCAATACAACATACTTCAGAGCCCTATAAAGGTTGGAATTCTAAGGTATTTAACAAACCAGAACTCCATTCCTCTCTTGGCAATGAGATAGTGAGGGACCTCTAGTGTTCTTTCATTGATCCTTGTTATGTGGGAGAACTCAGTGCCAAATGCTTAATGCACAGACTTGCTTATAAATACAAGTTTGAAGAATATAACTTTTTAGACAATCAACCCACCAGGGGACTCGAACACTGCCCATCAAGTTGGCAGTTATACACTGTATCCACTACACCATACTTCAGAGCTTTAAAAAGGTGGAAATTCTAAGGTATTTAACCAACCAGAACTACATTCCTCTCCTGGCAATGAGATAGTGAGGGACCACTAGTGTTCTTTCATCAAGCCCAGTTATGTGGGAGAACTCAGTACCAAATGCCAAATGCACATACTTACTTATAACCACAAGTTTGAAGTATATACCTTTTTAAACACTCAACCCACCAGGGGGACTCCCACACGCAATCAAGGTGGCAGTTACACACTGTATCCACTACACCATACTTCAGAGCCCAAAAAAGGTAGGTATTATAAGGTATTTCACCAACCAGAACTCCATTCCCCTCTAGGCAATGTGATAGTGAGGGACCTCTAGTGTTCTCTCATCGATCCTTGTTATGTGGGAGAACTCAGTGCCAAATGCTTAATGCACAGACTTGCTTATAACCACAAGTTTGAAGTATATAACTTTTTAGACACTCAACCCACCAGGGAACTCGAACACTGGCAATCAAGGTGGAAGTTACACACTGTATCCGCTACACCATACGTCAGAGCTCTAAAAGGTAGGAATTCTAAGGTATTTAACCAACCAGAACTCCATTCCCCTCCATGCAATGAGATAGTGAGGGACCTCTAGTGTTCTTTCAACGAGGCCTGTTATGTGGGAGAAGTCAGTGCCAAATGATTAATGCACAGACTTTCTTATAACAACAAGTTTGAAGTATATAACTTTTTAGACACTCAACCCACCAGGGAACTCGAACACTGGCCATCAAGGTGGCAGTTATACACTGTATCCACTACACAGTACTTCAGAGCCCTAAAAAGGGAGGAATTCTAAGGTATTTAACCAACCAGAACTCCATTCCTCTCCAGGCAGTGAGATAGTGAGGGACCTCTAGTGTTCTTTCAACCAGCCCTGTTATGAGGGAGATCTCAGTGCCAAATGCTTAATGGACAGACTTGCTTATAACTACAATTTAGAAGTATATAACTTTTTAGACACTCAACCCACCAAGGGACTAGAACACTGGCCATCAAGGTGGCAGTTACACACTGTATCCATGAAACCATACTTCAGAGCCCATAAAAGGTAGGTATTATAAGGTATTTCACCAACCAGAACTCCATTCCTCTCCAGGCAGTGAGATAGTGAGGGACCTCTATTGTTCTTTCATCAAGCTCTGTTATGTGGGAGAACTCAGTGCCAAATGCTTAATGCACAGACTTGCTTATAACCACAAGTTTGAAGTATATCACTTTTTAGACACTCAACCAACCAGGGGACTCGAACACTGGCCATCAAGGTGGCAGTTACACACTGTATCCACTGCACCATACTTCAGAGCCCTAAGAAGGAAGGAATTCTAAAGTATTTAACCAACAAGAACTCCAATCCTCTCTAGGCAATGAGATAGTGAGGGACCTCTAGTGTTCTTTCATCGAGCTCTGGTATGTGGGAGAACTCAGTGCCAAATGCTTAATGCACAGACTTGCTTATAACCACAAGTTTGAAGTATATAACTTTTTAGACACTGAACCCACCAAGGGACTCCCACACGCCATCAAGGTGGCAGTTACACACTGTATCCAATACACCATACTTCAGAGCCCAGAAAAGGTAGGTATTATAAGGTATTTAACCAACCAGAACTCCATTCCCCTCCATGCAATGAGATATTGAGGGACCTCTAGTGTTCTTTCATCGAGCCCTGTTATGTGGGAGAAGTCAGTGGCAAATGCTTAATGCACAGACTTGCTTATAACCACAAGTTTGAAGTATATAACTTTTTAGACACTCAACCCACCAGAGGACTAAAACACTGGCCATGAAGGTGGCAGTTATACACTGTATCCACTACACCATTCTTCAGAGCCCTAAAAAGGTAGGAATTCTAAGGTATTTAACCAACCAGAACTCCATTCCTCTCCAGGCAGTGAGATAGTGAGGGACCTCTAGTGTTCTTTCAACAAGCACTGTTATGTGGGAGATCTCAGTGCCAAATGCTTAATGCACAGACTTGCTTATAACTACAATTTAGAAGTATATAACTTTTTAGACACTCAACCCACCAGGGGACTAGAACACTGGCCATCAAGGTGGCAGTTACTAACTGTATCCACTACACCGTACTTCAGAGCCCAAAAAAGGTAGGTATTATAAGGAATTTCACCAACCAGAACTCCATTCCTCTCCAGGCAGTGAGATAGTGAGGGACCTCTAGTGTTCTTTCAACATGCCCTGTTATGTGGGAGATCTCAGTGCCATAAGCTTAATGCACAGACTTGCTTATAACTACAATTTAGATGTATATAACTTTTTAGACACTTAACCCACCAGGGGACACGAACACTGGCCATCAAGGTTGCAGTTACACACTGTATCCACTACACCATACTTCAGAGCCCTAAAAAGGTAGGAATTCTAAGATATTTAACCAACCAGAACTATATTCCTCTCCAGGCAGTGAGATAGTGAGGGACCTCTAGTGTTCTTTCATTGAGCTCTGTTATGTGGGAGAACTCATTGCCAAATGCTTAATGCACAGACTTGCTTATAACCACAAGTTTGATGTATAACTTTTCAGACACTCAACCCACCAGGGGACTCAAACACTGGCAATCCCGGTGGCAGTTACACACTATATCCACTACACCATACTTCAAAGCATGAAAAAAATAGGAATTCTAAGGTATTTAACCAACCAGAAATCCATTCCTCTCCAGGCAATGAGATAGTGAGGGACCTCTAGTGTTCTTTCATCGATCCTTCTTATGTGGGAGAACTCGGTGCCAAATGCTTAATGCACAGACTTGCTTATTACCACAAGTTTGAATTATATAACTTTTTAGACATTCAACCCACCAGAGGACTCAAACACTGGCCATAAAGGTTGCAGTTACACACTGTATCCACTACATCATGCTTCAGAGTCCTAAAAAGGTAGGAATTCTAAGGTATTTAACCAACCATAACTCCATTCCTCTCTAGGCAATGAGATAGTGAGGGACCTCTAGTGTTCTTTCATCGAGCTCTGGTATGTGGGAGAACTCAGTGCCAAATGCTTAATGCACAGACTTGCTTATAACCACAAGTTTGAAGTATATAACTTTTTAGACACTGAACCCACCAAGGGACTCCCACACGCCATCAAGGTGGCAGTTACACACTGTATCCAATACACCATACTTCAGAGCCCAGAAAAGGTAGGTATTATAAGGTATTTAACCAACCAGAACTCCATTCCCCTCCATGCAATAAGCTAGTGAGGGACCTCTAGTGTACTTTCATCGAGCCCTGTTATGTGGGAGAACTCAGTGCCAAATTCTTAATGTACAGAATTGCTTATAACCACAAGTTTGAAGTATATAACTTATTAGATACACAACCCACAAGGGGACTCGAACACTGGCCATCAAGGTGGCAGTTACACACTGTATCCACTACACCATTCTTCAGAGCCCTAAAAAGGTAGGAATTCTAAGGAATTTAACCAACCAGAACTCCATTCCTCTCCAAGCAATGAAATAGTGAGGAACCTTTAGTGTTCTTTCATGGAGCCCTGTTATGTGGGAAAACTCAATGCCAAATGTGTAATGCACAGACTTGCTTATAACCACAAGTTTGAAGCATATAACTTTTTAGACACTCAACCCACCAGGGGACTCGAACACTGGCAATCAAGGTGGAAGTTACACACTGTATCCACTACACCATACGTCAGAGCTCTAAAAGGTAGAAATTCTACGGTATTTAACCAACCAGAACTCCATTCCCCACCATGCAATGAGATATTGAGGGACCTCTAGTGTTCTTTCATCGAGCCCTGTTATGTGGGAGAAGTCAGTGGCAAATGCTTAATGCACAGACTTCCTTATAACCACAAGTTTGAAGTATATAACTTTTTAGACACTCAACCCACCAGAGGACTAAAACACTGGCCATGAAGGTGGCAGTTATACACTGTATCCACTACACCATTCTTCAGAGCCCTAAAAAGGTAGGAATTCTAAGGTATTTAACCAACCAGAACTCCATTCCTCTCCAGGCAATGAGATAGTGAGGGACCTCTAGTGTTCTTTCAACAAGCACTGTTATGTGGGAGATCTCAGTGCCAAATGCTTAATGCACAGACTTGCTTATAACTACAATTTAGAAGTATATAACTTTTTAGACACTCAACCCACCAGGGGACTAGAACACTGGCCATCAAGGTGGCAGTTACTAACTGTATCCACTACACCGTACTTCAGAGCCCAAAAAAGGTAGGTATTGTAAGGAATTTCACCAACCAGAACTCCATTCCTCTCCAGGCAGTGAGATAGTGAGGGACCTCAAGTGTTCTTTCAACATGCCCTGTTATGTGGGAGATCTCAGTGCCATAAGCTTAATGCACAGACTTGCTTATAACTACAATTTAGATGTATATAACTTTTTAGACACTTAACCCACCAGGGGACACGAACACTGGCCATCAAGGTTGCAGTTACACACTGTATCCACTACACCATACTTCAGAGCCCTAAAAAGGTAGGAATTCTAAGATATTTAACCAACCAGAACTATATTCCTCTCCAGGCAGTGAGATAGTGAGGGACCTCTAGTGTTCTTTCATTGAGCTCTGTTATGTGGGAGAACTCATTGCCAAATGCTTAATGCACAGACTTGCTTATAACCACAAGTTTGATGTATAACTTTTCAGACACTCAAACCACCAGGGGACTCAAACACTGGCAATCCCGGTGGCAGTTACACACTATATCCATTACACCATACTTCAAAGCATGAAAAAAATAGGAATTCTAAGGTATTTAACCAACCAGAAATCCATTCCTCTCCAGGCAATGAGATAGTGAGGGACCTCTAGTGTTCTTTCATCGATCCTTCTTATGTGGGAGAACTCAGTGCCAAATTCTTAATGTACAGAATTGCTTATAACCACAAGTTTGAAGTATATAACTTATTAGATACACAACCCACAAGGGGACTCGAACACTGGCCATCAAGGTGGCAGTTACACACTGTATCCACTACACCATTCTTCAGAGCCCTAAAAAGGTAGGAATTCTAAGGAATTTAACCAACCAGAACTCCATTCCTCTCCAAGCAATGAAATAGTGAGGAACCTTTAGTGTTCTTTCATGGAGCCCTGTTATGTGGGAAAACTCAATGCCAAATGTGTAATGCACAGACTTGCTTATAACCACAAGTTTGAAGCATATAACTTTTTAGACACTCAACCCACCAGGGGACTCGAACACTGGCAATCAAGGTGGAAGTTACACACTGTATCCACTACACCATACGTCAGAGCTCTAAAAGGTAGAAATTCTAAGGTATTTAACCAACCAGAACTCCATTCCCCTCCATGCAATGAGATATTGAGGGACCTCTAGTGTTCTTTCATCGAGCCCTGTTATGTGGGAGATCTCAGTGCCAAATGCTTAATGCACAGACTTGCTTATAACTACAATTTAGAAGTATATAACTTTTTAGACACTCAACCCACCAGGGGACTAGAACACTGGCCATCAAGGTGGCAGTTACTAACTGTATCCACTACACCGTACTTCAGAGCCCAAAAAAGGTAGGTATTATAAGGAATTTCACCAACCAGAACTCCATTCCTCTCCAGGCAGTGAGATAGTGAGGGACCTCTAGTGTTCTTTCAACATGCCCTGTTATGTGGGAGATCTCAGTGCCATAAGCTTAATGCACAGACTTGCTTATAACTACAATTTAGATGTATATAACTTTTTAGACACTTAACCCACCAGGGGACACAAACACTGGCCATCAAGGTTGCAGTTACACACTGTATCCACTACACCATACTTCAGAGCCCTAAAAAGGTAGGAATTCTAAGATATTTAACCAACCAGAACTATATTCCTCTCCAGGCAGTGAAATAGTGAGGGACCTCTAGTGTTCTTTCATTGAGCTCTGTTATGTGGGAGAACTCATTGCCAAATGCTTAATGCACAGACTTGCTTATAACCACAAGTTTGAAATATATAACTTTTTAGACACTCAACCCACCAGGGGACTCAAACACTGGCCATCAAGGTGGCAGTTATACACTGTATCCACTAAACCATACTTCAGAGCCCTAAAAAGGTGGAAATTCTAAGGTATTTAACCAACCAGAACTACATTCCTCTCCTGGCAATGAGATAGTGAGGGACCACTAGTGTTCTTTCATTGAAGCCCTGTTATGTGGGAGAACTCATTGCCAAATGCTTAATGCACAGACTTGCTTATAACCACAAGTTTGATGTATATAACTTCTTAAACACTCAACCCACCAGGGGACTCGAACACTGGCAATCAAGGTGGAAGTTACACACTGTATCCACTACACCATACGTCAGAGCTCTAAAAGGTAGAAATTCTAAGGTATTTAACCAAACAGAACTCCATTCCCCTCCATGCAATGAGATAGTGAGGGACCTCTAGTGTTCTTTCAACGAGGCCTGTTATGTGGGAGAAGTCAGTGCCAAATGCTTAATGCACAGACTTGCTTATAAATACAAGTTTGAAGAATATAACTTTTTAGACAATCAACCCAACAGGGGACTCGAACACTGGCCATCAAGGTGGAAATTACACACGGTATCCAATACAACATACTTCAGAGCCCTAAAAAGGTTGGAATTCTAAGGTATTTAACAAACCAGAACTCCATTCCTCTCTTGGCAATGAGATAGTGAGGGACCTCTAGTGTTCTTTCATTGATCCTTGTTATGTGGGAGAACTCAGTGCCAAATGCTTAATGCACAGACTTGCTTATAAATACAAGTTTGAAGAATATAACTTTTTAGACAATCAACCCACCAGGGGACTCGAACACTGCCCATCAAGTTGGCAGTTATACACTGTATCCACTACACCATACTTCAGAGCTTTAAAAAGGTGGAAATTCTAAGGTATTTAACCAACCAGAACTACATTCCTCTCCTGGCAATGAGATAGTGAGGGACCACTAGTGTTCTTTCATCAAGCCCAGTTATGTGGGAGAACTCAGTACCAAATGCCTAATGCACATAATTACTTATAACCACAAGTTTGAAGTATATACCTTTTTAAACACTCAACCCACCAGGGGGACTCCCACACGCAATCAAGGTGGCAGTTACACACTGTATCCACTACACCATACTTCAGAGCCCAAAAAAGGTAGGTATTATAAGGTATTTCACCAACCAGAACTCCATTCCTCTCTAGGCAATGTGATAGTGAGGGACCTCTAGTGTTCTCTCATCGATCCTTGTTATGTGGGAGAACTCAGTGCCAAATGCTTAATGCACAGACTTGCTTATAACCACAAGTTTGAAGTATATAACTTTTTAGACACTGAACCCACCAAGGGACTCCCACACGCCATCAAGGTGGCAGTTACACACTGTATCCAATACACCATACTTCAGAGCCCAGAAAAGGTAGGTATTATAAGGTATTTAACCAACCAGAACTCCATTCCCCTCCATGCAATAAGCTAGTGAGGGACCTCTAGTGTACTTTCATCGAGCCCTGTTATGTGGGAGAACTCAGTGCCAAATTCTTAATGTACAGAATTGCTTATAACCACAAGTTTGAAGTATATAACTTATTAGATACACAACCCACAAGGGGACTCGAACACTGGCCATCAAGGTGGCAGTTACACACTGTATCCACTACACCATTCTTCAGAGCCCTAAAAAGGTAGGAATTCTAAGGAATTTAACCAACCAGAACTCCATTCCTCTCCAAGCAATGAAATAGTGAGGAACCTTTAGTGTTCTTTCATGGAGCCCTGTTATGTGGGAAAACTCAATGCCAAATGTGTAATGCACAGACTTGCTTATAACCACAAGTTTGAAGCATATAACTTTTTAGACACTCAACCCACCAGGGGACTCGAACACTGGCAATCAAGGTGGAAGTTACACACTGTATCCACTACACCATACGTCAGAGCTCTAAAAGGTAGAAATTCTAAGGTATTTAACCAACCAGAACTCCATTCCCCACCATGCAATGAGATATTGAGGGACCTCTAGTGTTCTTTCATCGAGCCCTGTTATGTGGGAGAAGTCAGTGGCAAATGCTTAATGCACAGACTTCCTTATAACCACAAGTTTGAAGTATATAACTTTTTAGACACTCAACCCACCAGAGGACTAAAACACTGGCCATGAAGGTGGCAGTTATACACTGTATCCACTACACCATTCTTCAGAGCCCTAAAAAGGTAGGAATTCTAAGGTATTTAACCAACCAGAACTCCATTCCTCTCCAGGCAATGAGATAGTGAGGGACCTCTAGTGTTCTTTCAACAAGCACTGTTATGTGGGAGATCTCAGTGCCAAATGCTTAATGCACAGACTTGCTTATAACTACAATTTAGAAGTATATAACTTTTTAGACACTCAACCCACCAGGGGACTAGAACACTGGCCATCAAGGTGGCAGTTACTAACTGTATCCACTACACCGTACTTCAGAGCCCAAAAAAGGTAGGTATTGTAAGGAATTTCACCAACCAGAACTCCATTCCTCTCCAGGCAGTGAGATAGTGAGGGACCTCAAGTGTTCTTTCAACATGCCCTGTTATGTGGGAGATCTCAGTGCCATAAGCTTAATGCACAGACTTGCTTATAACTACAATTTAGATGTATATAACTTTTTAGACACTTAACCCACCAGGGGACACGAACACTGGCCATCAAGGTTGCAGTTACACACTGTATCCACTACACCATACTTCAGAGCCCTAAAAAGGTAGGAATTCTAAGATATTTAACCAACCAGAACTATATTCCTCTCCAGGCAGTGAGATAGTGAGGGACCTCTAGTGTTCTTTCATTGAGCTCTGTTATGTGGGAGAACTCATTGCCAAATGCTTAATGCACAGACTTGCTTATAACCACAAGTTTGATGTATAACTTTTCAGACACTCAAACCACCAGGGGACTCAAACACTGGCAATCCCGGTGGCAGTTACACACTATATCCATTACACCATACTTCAAAGCATGAAAAAAATAGGAATTCTAAGGTATTTAACCAACCAGAAATCCATTCCTCTCCAGGCAATGAGATAGTGAGGGACCTCTAGTGTTCTTTCATCGATCCTTCTTATGTGGGAGAACTCAGTGCCAAATTCTTAATGTACAGAATTGCTTATAACCACAAGTTTGAAGTATATAACTTATTAGATACACAACCCACAAGGGGACTCGAACACTGGCCATCAAGGTGGCAGTTACACACTGTATCCACTACACCATTCTTCAGAGCCCTAAAAAGGTAGGAATTCTAAGGAATTTAACCAACCAGAACTCCATTCCTCTCCAAGCAATGAAATAGTGAGGAACCTTTAGTGTTCTTTCATGGAGCCCTGTTATGTGGGAAAACTCAATGCCAAATGTGTAATGCACAGACTTGCTTATAACCACAAGTTTGAAGCATATAACTTTTTAGACACTCAACCCACCAGGGGACTCGAACACTGGCAATCAAGGTGGAAGTTACACACTGTATCCACTACACCATACGTCAGAGCTCTAAAAGGTAGAAATTCTAAGGTATTTAACCAACCAGAACTCCATTCCCCTCCATGCAATGAGATATTGAGGGACCTCTAGTGTTCTTTCATCGAGCCCTGTTATGTGGGAGATCTCAGTGCCAAATGCTTAATGCACAGACTTGCTTATAACTACAATTTAGAAGTATATAACTTTTTAGACACTCAACCCACCAGGGGACTAGAACACTGGCCATCAAGGTGGCAGTTACTAACTGTATCCACTACACCGTACTTCAGAGCCCAAAAAAGGTAGGTATTATAAGGAATTTCACCAACCAGAACTCCATTCCTCTCCAGGCAGTGAGATAGTGAGGGACCTCTAGTGTTCTTTCAACATGCCCTGTTATGTGGGAGATCTCAGTGCCATAAGCTTAATGCACAGACTTGCTTATAACTACAATTTAGATGTATATAACTTTTTAGACACTTAACCCACCAGGGGACACAAACACTGGCCATCAAGGTTGCAGTTACACACTGTATCCACTACACCATACTTCAGAGCCCTAAAAAGGTAGGAATTCTAAGATATTTAACCAACCAGAACTATATTCCTCTCCAGGCAGTGAAATAGTGAGGGACCTCTAGTGTTCTTTCATTGAGCTCTGTTATGTGGGAGAACTCATTGCCAAATGCTTAATGCACAGACTTGCTTATAACCACAAGTTTGAAATATATAACTTTTTAGACACTCAACCCACCAGGGGACTCAAACACTGGCCATCAAGGTGGCAGTTATACACTGTATCCACTAAACCATACTTCAGAGCCCTAAAAAGGTGGAAATTCTAAGGTATTTAACCAACCAGAACTACATTCCTCTCCTGGCAATGAGATAGTGAGGGACCACTAGTGTTCTTTCATTGAAGCCCTGTTATGTGGGAGAACTCATTGCCAAATGCTTAATGCACAGACTTGCTTATAACCACAAGTTTGATGTATATAACTTCTTAAACACTCAACCCACCAGGGGACTCGAACACTGGCAATCAAGGTGGAAGTTACACACTGTATCCACTACACCATACGTCAGAGCTCTAAAAGGTAGAAATTCTAAGGTATTTAACCAAACAGAACTCCATTCCCCTCCATGCAATGAGATAGTGAGGGACCTCTAGTGTTCTTTCAACGAGGCCTGTTATGTGGGAGAAGTCAGTGCCAAATGCTTAATGCACAGACTTGCTTATAAATACAAGTTTGAAGAATATAACTTTTTAGACAATCAACCCAACAGGGGACTCGAACACTGGCCATCAAGGTGGAAATTACACACGGTATCCAATACAACATACTTCAGAGCCCTAAAAAGGTTGGAATTCTAAGGTATTTAACAAACCAGAACTCCATTCCTCTCTTGGCAATGAGATAGTGAGGGACCTCTAGTGTTCTTTCATTGATCCTTGTTATGTGGGAGAACTCAGTGCCAAATGCTTAATGCACAGACTTGCTTATAAATACAAGTTTGAAGAATATAACTTTTTAGACAATCAACCCACCAGGGGACTCGAACACTGCCCATCAAGTTGGCAGTTATACACTGTATCCACTACACCATACTTCAGAGCTTTAAAAAGGTGGAAATTCTAAGGTATTTAACCAACCAGAACTACATTCCTCTCCTGGCAATGAGAGAGTGAGGGACCACTAGTGTTCTTTCATCAAGCCCAGTTATGTGGGAGAACTCAGTACCAAATGCCTAATGCACATAATTACTTATAACCACAAGTTTGAAGTATATACCTTTTTAAACACTCAACCCACCAGGGGGACTCCCACACGCAATCAAGGTGGCAGTTACACACTGTATCCACTACACCATACTTCAGAGCCCAAAAAAGGTAGGTATTATAAGGTATTTCACCAACCAGAACTCCATTCCTCTCTAGGCAATGTGATAGTGAGGGACCTCTAGTGTTCTCTCATCGATCCTTGTTATGTGGGAGAACTCAGTGCCAAATGCTTAATGCACAGACTTGCTTATAACCACAAGTTTGAAGTATATAACTTTTTAGACACTCAACCCACCAGGGAACTCGAACACTGGCAATCAAGGTGGAAGTTACACACTGTATCCGCTACACCATACGTCAGAGCTCTAAAAGGTAGGAATTCTAAGGTATTTAACCAAACAGAACTCCATTCCCCTCCATGCAATGAGATAGTGAGGGACCTCTAGTGTTCTTTCAACGAGGCCTGTTATGTGGGAGAAGTCAGTGCCAAATGATTAATGCACAGACTTTCTTATAACAACAAGTTTGAAGTATATAACTTTTTAGACACTCAACCCACCAGGGAACTCGAACACTGGCCATCAAGGTGGCAGTTATACACTGTATCCACTACACAGTACTTCAGAGCCCTAAAAAGGGAGGAATTCTAAGGTATTTAACCAACCAGAACTCCATTCCTCTCCAGGCAGTGAGATAGTGAGGGACCTCTAGTGTTCTTTCAACCAGCCCTGTTATGAGGGAGATCTCAGTGCCAAATGCTTAATGGACAGACTTGCTTATAACTACAATTTAGAAGTATATAACTTTTTAGACACTCAACCCACCAAGGGACTAGAACACTGGCCATCAAGGTGGCAGTTACACACTGTATCCATGAAACCATACTTCAGAGCCCATAAAAGGTAGGTATTATAAGGTATTTCACCAACCAGAACTCCATTCCTCTCCAGGCAGTGAGATAGTGAGGGACCTCTATTGTTCTTTCATCAAGCTCTGTTATGTGGGAGAACTCAGTGCCAAATGCTTAATGTACAGACTTGCTTATAACCACAAGTTTGAAGTATATAACTTGTTAGATGCACAACCTACCAGGGGACTCGAACACTGGCCATCAAGGTGGCAGTTACACACTGTATCCATGAAACCATACTTCAGAGCCCTAAAAAGGTAGGAATTCTAAGGTATTTAACTAACCAGAACTCCATTCCTCTCCAAGCAATGAGATAGTGAGGAACGTTTAGTGTTCTTTCATTGAGCCCTGTTATGTGTGAAAACTCATTGCCAAATGTGTAATGCACAGACTTGCTTATAACCACTAGTTTGAAGTATATAACTTTTGAGACACTCAACCCACCAGGGGACATGAACACTGGCCATCATCGTGGCAGTTACACACTGTATCCACTACACCATACTACAGAGCCCAAAAAAGGTAGGAATTCTAAGGAATTTAACCAACCAGAACTCCATTCCTCTCCAGGCAATGGGATAGTGACGGACTTCTAGTGTTCTTTCATCGAGCCCTGTTATTTGGGAGAACTCGGTGCCAAATGCTTAATGCACAGACTTGCTTATAACCACAAGTTTGATGTATATAACTTCTTAAACACTCAACCCACCAGGGGACTCGAACACTGGCCATCACTGTGGCAGTTGCACACTGTATCCACTACACCATACTTCAAAGCCCAAAAAAGATAGGAATTCTAAGGTATTTAACCAACCAGAACTCCATTCCTCTCCAGGCAATGAGATGGTGAGGGACCTCCAGTAGTCTTTCATCGAGCTCTGTTATGTGATAGAACTCAGTGCCAAATACTTAATGCACAGACTTGCTTATAACCACAAGTTTGAAGTATAAACCTTTTTAGACACTCAACCCACCAGGGGACTCGAACACTGGCAATCAAGGTGGAAGTTACACACTGTATCTACTACACCATACGTCAGAGCTCTACAAGGTAGGAATTCTAAGGTATTTAACCAACCAGAACTCCATTCCCCTCCATGCAATGAGATAGTGAGGGACCACTAGTGTCCTTTCATCGAGCCCTGTTATGTGGGAGAACTCAGTGCCAAATACGTAATGCACAGACTTGCTTATAACCACAAGTTTGAAGTATATAACTTTTTAGACACTGAACCCACCAGGGGACTCCCACACGCCATCAAGGTGGCAGTTACACACTGTATCCACTACACCATACTTCAGAGCTCACAAAAGGTAGGTATTATAAGGTATTTAAACAACCAGAACTCCATTCCCCTCCATGCAATGAGATAGTGAGGGACCTCTAGTGTTCTTTCATCGAGCCCTGTTATGTGGGAGAACTCAGTGCCGAATGCATAATGCACAGACTTGCTTATAACCACAAGTTTGATGTATATAACTTTTGAGACACTCAACCCACCACGGGACTCGAACACTGGCCAACAAGGTGGCAGATATACAATGTATCCACTACACCATACTTCAGAGCCCTAAAAAGGTAGGAATTCTAAGGTATTTAACCAACAAGAACTCTAATCCTCTCCAGGCAATGAGATATTGATTGACCTCTAGTGTTCTTTCATCGATCCCTGTTATGTGGAAGAACTCAGTGCCAAATTCTTAATACACAGACTTGCTTATAACCACAAGTTTGAAGTATATAACTTATTAGACACACAACCCACCTAGGGACTCGAACACTGGCTATCAAGGTGGCAGTTACACACTGTATCCATGACTCCATACTTCAGAGCCCTAAAAAGGTAGGAATTCTAAGGCATTTAACCAACCAGAACTACATTCCTCTCCAAGCAATGAGATAGTGAGGGACCTTTGGTGTTCTTTCATCGAGCCCTCTTAAGTGGGGGAAAACTCAATGCCAAATGCGTAATGCACAGAGTTGCTTATAACCACAAGTATGAAGCATATAATTTTTTAGACACTCAACTCACCAGAGGACTCGAACACAGGCCATCACGGTGGCAGTTACACACTGTATCCACTACACCATACTACAGAGCCCTAAAAAGGTAGGAATTCTAAGGTATTTAACCAACCAGAACTCCATTCCTCTCCTAGCAATGAGATAGTGAGGGACTTCTAGTGTTCTTTCATCGAGCCCTGATATTTGGTAGAACTCAGTGCAAAATGCTTTATGCACAGACTTGCCTATAACCACAAGTTTGATGTATATAACCTCTTAAACACTCAACCCACCAGGGGACTCGAACACTGGCTATCACGGTGGCAGTTACACACTGTATCCACTACACTATACTTCAAAGTCCGAAAAAGATAGGAATTCTAAGGTATTTAACCAACCAGAACTCCATTCCTCTCCAGGCAATGAGATAATGAGGGACCTCTAGTGTTCTTTTATCGATCCTTGTAATTTGGGAGAACTCAGAGCCAAATGCTTAATGTACAGACTTGCTTATAACGACAAGTTTGAAGTATATAACTTTTTAGACACTCAACCCACCAGAGGACTCAAACACTGGCCATCAAGGTGGCAGTTACACACGGTATCCACTACATCATGCTTCAGAGCCCTAAAAAGGTAGGAATTCTAAGGTATTTAACCAACAAGAACTCCATTCCTCTCCAGGCAATGAGATGGTAAGGGACCTCCAGTGGTCTTTCATCAAGCTCTGTTATGTGGGAGAACTCAGTGCCAAATACTTAATGCACAGACTTGCTTATAACCACAAGTTTGAAGTATATAACTTTTTAGACACTCAACCCACCAGGGGACACGCACACTGGCAATCAAGGCGGAAGTTACACACTGTATCCACTACACCATACGTCAGAGCTCTAAAAGGTAGAAATTCTAAGGTATTTAACCAACCAGAACTCCAATCCCCTCCATGCAATGAGATATTGAGGGACCTCTAGTGTTCTTTCATCGAGCCCTGTTATGTGGGAGAAGTCAGTGCCAAATGCTTAATGCACAGACTTGCTTATAACCACAAGTTTGAAGTGAAGGGAGAAGTCAGTGCCAAATGCTTAATGCTCAGACTTGCTTATAACCACAAGTTTGAAGCTGCCCTGGGTGTTCCCCAGGGCAGCATACTTGGCCCTCTCCTCTTTCTCATCTACATTAATGACCTTCCAAATGCCTCCCAACACCTCAAACCATTCCTATTTGCTGACGACACAACCTTCATTTACTCCAGTCCTGATCCCCTTGCTCTAAATGCCACAGTAAATACTGAGCTAAATAAAGTCCATCTGTGGCTAACTGCCAACAAACTCACCCTTAACATTGACAAAACTTTCTATATTCTGTTTGGCAATAAATCCTCTAATCAAATAAATCTGAAAATAAACAATACCCAAATTTGTAACAAATTAGATGGCAAATTCCTTGGCATTCTCATTGACCACAAGCTGAATTTCCAGGGACACATTCTAAACATATCTAAAAAAGTTTCAAAAACTGTGGGCATTCTTTCTAAGATCAGATATTATGTACCACGCCCTGCCCTGGTGACTCTCTATTACTCCCTTATCTATCCATATCTCAACTATGGTACTTGTGCTTGGGGCTCTACTACCCAAAATCATTTAAGTCCTCTAATTACTCAACACAAAGCTGCTATTAGGACAATATCCAATTCTGGCCCCAGACATCACTCGGTACCCCTATTCAAATCCCTGAATATGTTAGACATTAAGTCACTGCACATTCTCTCATGTGTACTATACATATACAAAACGCTAAATTGTAATGCCAATCCTGATCTGAAAAGCTTCATAGAAGGTTGTAACAGAACCCATGAGCACCACACCAGAAATAAATACAGTTTTGATATTCCTAGAGTACGACTTAATCAAACCAGAAATGCTCTACAAATCAAGGGGCCCAGAATGTGGAATGACCTTCCCAACCATGTTAAAGACAGTACCTCTCTCAACCAGTTTAAGATAAAAACTAAACACTACCTAATAAATTCCCTGTAACCTACCTCACTCCTCTATTGTCAACCCATGTCCGTTATTTTCTTTTTTTTTAATCAACACTGTTTGTCAACCTATTGTATTTGTGCTGCTTTTTCAGTCATGTTCCCCCTTTTTTTTTTATCTTTATTTGTATTTGTTCTCAACACTTTTTATTCTTTATGCTCAATTAGTATTAAGTTCTAGATATTAATGTTTTTCTTGCCCGAAACGCATTGCGTAATAGTGGCTTTAGGCATTGTATGTACTAGCTCTATCTATATATCAATCCATTAATGTAACATCACTTGTATGTATATACCTTACCTGAATAAACATCTGAATCTGAATCTGTATATAACTTTTTAGACACTCAACCCACCAGAGGACTCAAACACTGGCCATGAAGGTGGCAGTTATACACTGTATCCACTACACCATTCTTCAGAGCCCTAAAAAGGTAGGAATTCTAACGTATTTAACCAACCAGAACTCCATTCCTCTCCAGGCAGTGAGATAGTGAGGGACCTCTAGTGTTCTTTCAACAAGCACTGTTATTTGGGAGATCTCAGTGCCAAATGCTTAATGCACAGACTTGCTTATAACTACAATTTAGAAGTATATAACTTTTTAGACACTCAACCCACCAGGGGACTAGAACACTGGCCATCAAGGTGGCAGTTACAAACTGTATCCACTACACCATACTTCTGAGCCCAAAAAAGGTAGGTATTATAAGGAATTTCACCAACCAGAACTCCATTCCTCTACTGGCAGTGAGATAGTGAGGGACCTCTAGTGTTCTTTCATCAAGCCCTGTTATGTGGGAGAACTCTGTGACAAATATTTAATGCACAGACTTGCTTATAACCACAAGTTTGAAGTATATAACTTTATAGACACTGAACCCACCAGGGGACTCCCACACGCCATACAGGTAGCAGAGACACACTGTATCCACTACACCATACTTCAGAGTACACAAAAGGTGGGTATTATAAGGTATTTAACCAACCAGAACTCCATTCCTCTCCAGGCAATGAGATAGTGAGGGACTTCTAGTGTTCTTTCATCAAGCCCTGTTATATGGAAGAACTCATTGCCAAATGCTCTATGCACAGACTTGCTTATAACCACAAGTTTGAAGTATATAACTTTTTAAACACTCAACCCACCAGGGGACACGAACACTGGCAATCAAGGTGGAAGTTACACACTGTATCCACTACACAATACGTTAGAGCTCTGAAAGGTAGAAATTCTAAGGTATTTAACCAACCAGAACTCCATTCCCCCTCCATGCAATGAGATATTGAGGAACCTCTAATGTTCTTTCTTCGAGCCCTGTTATGTGGGAGAAGTCAGTGCCATATGCTTAATGCACAGACTTGCTTATAACCACAAGTTTGAAGTATATATCTTTTCTGACACTCAACCCACGAGAGGACTCAAACACTGGCCATGAAGGCTGCAGTTATACACTGCATCCACTACACCATACTTCAGAGCCCAAAAAAGGTAGGTATTATAAGGTATTTAACCAACCAGAACTCCATTCCCCTCCATGCAATGAGATAGTGAGGGACCTCTAGTGTTCTTTCATCGAGCCCTGTTATTTGGTAGAACTCAGTGCCAAATGCTTTATGCACAGACTTGTTTATAACCACAAGTTTGATGTATATAACTTTTCAGAAACTCTACCCACCATGGGACTCGAAATCTGGCCATCACAGTGGCAGTTACACACTGTATCCACTACACCATACTTCAAAGCCCTAAAAAGATAGGAATTCTAAGGTATTTAACCAACCAGAACTCCATTACTCTCCAGGCAATGAGATAGTGAGGGACCTCTAATGTTCTTTCATCGATCCTTGTTATGTGGGAGAACTTAGTGCCAAATGCTTAATGCACAGACTTGCTTATAACCAGAAGTTTGAAGTATATAACTTTTTAGACACTCAACTTACCAGAGGACTCAAACGCTGGCCATCAAGGTGGCAGCTACACACTGTATCCACTACATCATGCTTCAGAGCCCTAAAAAGGTAGGAATTCTAAGGTATTTAACCAACCAGAACTCCATTCCTTTCCAGGCAAGAAGATGGTGAGGGACCTCCAGTGGTCTTTCATCGAGCTCTGTTATGTGGGAGAACTCAGTTCCAAAGGCTTAATGCACGGACTTGCTCATAACCACAAGTTTGAAGTATATAACTTTTTAGGCACTCATCCCACCTAGGGACTCGAACACTGGCTATCAAGGTGGAAGTTACACACTATATCCACTACACCATACTTCAGAGCCCTAAAAAAGTGGAAATTCTAAGGTATTTAACTAACCAGAACTCCATTCCTTTCCAGGCAATGAGATAGTGAGGGACCTCTAGTGTTCTTTCTTCGAGCCCTGTTATGTGGGAGAACTCAGTGCCAAATGCTTAGTGCACAGACTTGCTTATAACCACAAATTTGAAGTATATAAATTTTTAGACACTCAACCCACCAGGGGACTCCCACACTGGCCATCAAGGTGGCAGTTGCACACTGTGTCCACTACAACATTCTTCAGAGCCCAAAAAAGGTAGGTATTATAAGGTATTTCACCAACCAGAACTCCATTCTTCTCTAGGCAGTGAGATAGTGAGGGACCTCTAGTGTTCTTTCAACAAGCCCTGCTTTGTGGGAGATGTCAGTGCCAAATGCTTAATGCACAGACTTGCTTATAACCACAAGTTTGAAGTGTATAACTTATTAGATACACAACCCACCATGGGACTCGAACACTGGCCATCAAGGTGGCAGTTACACACTGTATCCATGACACCATACTTCAGAGCCCTAAAAAGGTAGGAATTCTAAGGTATTTAACCAACCAGAACTCCATTCCTCTCCAGGCAATGGGATTGTGAGGGACTTCTAGTGTTCTTTCATCGAGCCCTGTTATTTGGGAGAACTCAGTGCCAAATTCTTAATGCACAGACTTGCTTATAACCACAAGTTTGATGTATATAACTTCTTAAACACTCAACCCACCTGGGGACTCGAACACTGGCCATCATGGTGGCAGTTACACACTGTATCCACTACACCATACTTCAAAGCCAGAAAAAGATAGGAATTCTAAGGTATTTAACCAACCAGAACTCCATTCCTCTCCAGGCAATGAGATAGTGAGGGACCTCTAGTGTTCTTTCATCGATCCCTGTTATGTGGGAGAACTCTGTGCCAAATACTTAACCCTTAAACTGCGCAACGCGCCTGCAGGCTCAAGTCTGGTTTCGGCAATGCGCCTCCGGGTATTTGTATTTTTCACGTTCCATTCAAAACTCCCGCGGCTACATGGGGTTCACATCAGCTTCCTCAGGGCTCTTGTAAACAGATACCATCTTTAAAAAAAATCGTGGTCCACATTGCCTAGTGTGGGAGCCTCAGTAGTGTGTGTGCAACCAAGGCTGGCGCTCGCAGCATGAGCGCACAGCACTGCTGTTCAGCGTGTGACCACAGCATCGCCTAATAATGTCAAAATATATATTTAACTTGTATTATTTAGCTATGATAGTGTTGTAGAAGAACCTGAGTGTGATAATGACTGGGTATAATGTTTTCAAATACCAGTGATTCAATTCTGTTCACGATGTTCACAGCGCTAGCCACAGCACCACAGTATTATTTCGTACATCAAGGAATCGTCAAATGATTTCTTAGGTTCCTTTTAAAAAAAAACGTGTGGTCAATTATTCATTTACAGGAATTAGTGACCAGGATTGTGATAATAGCAGGATTGTGGTTATAATTAGCGTTGTGCGTAGTATTGTGGAAGGAGGAATTTTGGTGAGGGAAGGAGGGCGAGAATTGAGGTAGCCACACACATTGTGTGTGGCTGCCACTCTTGTTTTGCTCACCATACTAGCTTAGTGGTTCGCTATGGGCAAAACATATGTACATGGATATATATAGTGTGTTTATATAGTGTAAGAACAGCAACAGGAGAATGTTGAGAGGAGCTATTTTGGTGAGGGAGGTGACGTAATCGTAGCATCGTCTGCTGTGTGATTTTTCATGCAGTGTATTGTGGCCACTGTACTGTTTGGACACAATGCCGGCTTACTTGCATAATTCTGGTAAATAAAACATGTAGATAGGTATATAGAACATGTGTAATAAGATCTATAACAGTATGGTGGGAGGAGCAATGTTGGCGAGTAAGATGTTGGAGTGAGACTGGCCTAGGTGTGGCTGCTCTCACTCGAGGTGTTCTGAATGTGTTCATGGCCAAATGCTCCTATTGGCCCATACGAGGCAGCTGCTATTGGCCCATACGAGGCAGCTGCTATTGGCCCATACGAGGCAGCTGCTATTGGCATATACGAGGCAGCTGCTATTGGCCCATATGAGGCAGCTCCCATTGGCCCATACGAGGCAGCTGCTATTGGCCCATATGAGGCAGGTGCTATTGGCCCATACGAGGCAGCTGCCATTGGCCCATACGAGGCAGCTGCCATTGGCCCATACGAGACAGTTCCTATTGGTCCATACGAGGCAGCTGCTATTGGCCCATACGAGGAAGCTGCTATTGGCCCATACGAGGCAGCTGCTATTGACCCATACGAGGCAGCTCCTATTGGCCCATACGAGGCAGCTCCTATTGGCCTATACGAGGCAGCTGCTATTGGCCCATACGAGGCAGCTGCTATTGGCCCATACGAGGCAGCTGCTATTGGCCCATACGAAGTAGCTGCTACGCGATGTTCTGAATGTGTTGATGGTAAATGTATATAGTGTGTGACAGTGTATAGTGTGTACATATGTTGTAAATATACATAAATGAACATGAAATATTGGTGTGAATAACTGTATGATGGGAGGGGAGGATAACAGCGTGTGGGAGAAGTGAGGGAGGGCTGGCTGGGTGTGGCAGCTCTTACTCGCGGTGTTCTGTATGTGTTGATGGTGAATCTATATAGCGTGTGACAGTGTATAGTGTGTAAATAGATTGTATATATACATCAATTAGCATGAGACATAGTAAATATGTGCTGCATATGTGTACACAAGTGTCATGCACGTAACACAGTGTCTTCGGACAGTACGGATGTTTTACTGCCATAATATCGTGTACGTGTTCACTATACATAGGATTAGCACGTAAAAACACATAAAATGTATTTAGAACTGTGCGAAAAAATTGAACGAAAATATATTCTCGTTTCTCGTTGGAACCAGTGGTTAGAGGTGTTTGTTTGGGTGTAAACTGTTAGTAGATAGAGGTATGGGAATTGATTTGGAGGAAGGAGGTAATAAAAGTATGTGTTTGTGGGAGAAAGGAATTGGCAAAATGATCAGGGAAAGAGATAACACTTCAAATAACAAACACAAATATAATAAATAATAAACACTTCAGATAACAAAATAACACTTCAGTTAGGGTAAATTACACTAACAGTAGAAGTCTAAGAAATAATATTAACGAATTAAATAAAGGGATCTGGGAGTTATGATTAGCAAGAATTTAAAACAAAAGGATCAATGCATAAATGTTCGTAATAAGGCAAATCGGACACTTGGATTTATTAATCGCAGCGTTAGTAACAAGACACCTGGTGTGGTTCTCAAGCTATATCTTGCTCTAGTTAGGCCCCATTTAGATTATGCAGATCAGTTTTGGTCGCCATATTGTAGAATGGATATAAATTCACTTGAACGTGTCCAGCGTAGGATGACTAAGTTAATTCCCCAAATTAGAAATCTTTCATATGAAGAAAGATTAACAAAGCTTAAGTTGCATTCACTGGAAAGGCGAAGAGTTAGGGGTGACATGATAGAGGTTTACAAGTGGGTGAATGGACATAACAAAGGGGATATTAATAGGGTATTAAAAGTATCAACACAAGACAGAACACGAAACAATGGGTATAAATTGGATAAGTTTAGATTTAGAAAAGACTTGGGTAAATACTGGTTCAGTAACAGGGTTGTTGATTTGTGGAACCAATTGCCGCGTAACATTGTGGAGGTGGGGTCCCTCGATTGTTTCAAGCATGGGTTGGACATGTATATGAGTGGGATTGGGTGGTTATAAATAGGAGCTGTCTCGTATGGGCCAACAGGCCTTCTGCAGTTGCCTTTGTTCTTATGTTCTTATGCTCTTGTCTGCACAGAAAAAATAGATATTATTGCACTTACCGAAACGTGGATGAACGTAGAAAATAGAGAACTATTAGCTGAATATCAAATAAATGGATTTAAACTATTTCACACAGATTGATATATTAGACGAGGCGGTGGAGTAGCTATATATGTTAGGGACAATTTTAAATGTAGTCTCAAAGAGGGAATCAAAACTGAGCCACACACAGAAACTATTTGGATAGAATTAAACGAAAAAGCAAATAATATTATAATAGGAGTTATATATAGTCCACCAAATTTAGACAGAATGGAAGCAAAGCATCTATGGGATAAAATATCTAGGGCATCTAATCTATTTAATAAATCAATAGAGTTATATTTAATAAATCAATAGAGTCAGGCAGAGTGCCAGAGTTTTGGAAAGTTGCTAATGTGATACCAGTTTTTAAGAAAGGAGATAGATCACTTGCGTCTAACTATCGACCAATTAGCCTAACGTCTATTGTGGGAAAGTTACTCGAATCCATAATAGCAAATAAAATTCGTCTTTATCTTGAAAAACATAAATTAATAATTGAGTCGCAACATGGTTTTATAAATGGCCGTTCATGTTTAACAAATTTGTTATCTTTTTATTCTAGCATTGTTGAGGCAGTTGATAGTGGTAAGGATTGCGATGTTGTATACCTTGACTTTAGCAAAGCTTTTGATACAGTGCCACATGAAAGACTGATTAAAAAAATAGAGTCTCATGGTATTGGGGGTGCTATATTAAGCTGGATTAGGGCATGGCTATACCAAAGGAAACAGAGAGTTAGTATAAATGGAATCAAGTCAGAGTGGGAAAATGTTGTAAGTGGAGTGCCTCAAGGCTCTGTCCTGGGACCTCTGTTGTTTATAATATATATAAATGATTTAGATTCAGGTTTGAGTAGCAACATTTGCAAATTTGCCGATGATACGAAAATCGGTAGGGAAATTAATTCGGAGGAGGACTCACTATCACTTCAAGTTGATCTAGATAGGGTTTTGAAATGGTCAAAGGATTGGCAGATGCAGTTTAATGCTGATAAATGTAAAGTTCTGAGGTTAGGTAATGATGATAGAGTTACAAGATACGAGCTAGATGGTGTTGTGATTGCGAAGTCGGATTGCGAAAGGGATCTGGGAGTTATGATTAGTAAGAATTTAAAACAAAAGGATCAATGCATAAATGTTCGTAATAAGGCAAATAGGACACTAGGATTTATTAATCGCAGCGTTAGTAACAAGACACCTGGTGTGGTTCTCAAGCTATATCTTGCTCTAGTTAGGCCCCATTTAGATTATGCAGTTCAGTTTTGGTCGCCATATTATAGAATGGATATAAATTCACTTGAACGAGTCCAGCGTAGGATGACTAAGTTAATTCCCCAAATTAGAAATCTTTCATATGAAGAAAGATTAACAAAGCTTAAGTTGCATTCACTGGAAAGGCGAAGAGTTAGGGGCGACATGATAGAGGTTTACAAGTGGGTGAATGGACATAACAAGGGGGATATTAATAGGGTATTAAAAGTATCAACACAGGACAGAACACGAAACAATGGGTATAAATTGGATAAGTTTAGATTTAGGAAAGACTTGGGTAAATACTGGTTCAGTAACAGGGTTGTAGATTTGTGGAACCAATTGCCGCGTAACGTGGTGGAGGTGGGGTCCCTCGATTGTTTCAAGCGCGGGTTGGACAAGTATATGAGTGGGATTGGGTGGTTATAGAATAGGAGCTGCCTCGTATGGGCCAATAGGCCTTCTGCAGTTACCTTTGTTCTTATGTTCTTATGTTTAACAGTATTTACGTCATGGGTGACTTTAATTTTAGTGGAATAAACTGGTAGAACAAAACAGGGAATAGTGAAGCAGAAGATTTTCTAGAATTAATTGACGATTGCTTTCTTACGCAACACATTAAGGAACCAACACGGGAAAATAATATTTTAGATTTAGTGTTAACTAACAGGGAAACACAAATTATGACATCGAAATAGGGAGTGAGCTAGGGAACAGTGATCACAAAGAAATCATAAGAACATAAGAACAAAGGCAACTGCAGAAGGCCTATTGGCCCATACGAGGCAGCTCCTATTTATAACCACCCAATTCCACTCATATACATGTCCAAACCATGTTTGAAACAATCGACGGAACCCACCTCCACAATGTTACGCGGCAATTGGTTCCACAAATCAGTATTTACTGATTTGAACCAGTTACTGAACCAGTATTTACCCAAGTCTTTCCTAAATCTAAACTTATCCAATTTGTGGGAGAAAGGAATTGGCAAAACGATCAGGGAAAGAGAAGGTCCGCAAAATAACAATTCACTTAGGGTATATTACACTAACAGTAGAAGTCTAAGAAATAAAATTAACGAATTAAATGCTCTTGTCTGCACAGAAAAAATAGATATTATTGCACTTACCGAAACGTGGATGAATGTAGAAAATAGAGAACTATTAGCTGAATATCAAATATATGGATTTAAACTATTTCACACAGATAGATATATTAGACGAGGAGGTGGAGTAGCCGTATATGTTAGGGACAATTTGAAATGTAGTCTCAAAGAGGGAATCAAAACAGAGCCACACACAGAAACTATTTGGGTTGAATTAAACGAAAAAGCTAATAATATTATAATAGGAGTAATATATAGGCCACCAAATTTAGACAGAATGGAAGCAAAGCATCTATGGGATGAAATATCTAGAGCATCTAGATCTAACAGTATTTATGTCATGGGTGACTTTAATTTTAGCGGAATAAACTGGTTGAACAAAACAGGGAATAGTGAAGCAGAAGATTTTCTAGAATTAATTGACGATTGCTTTCTTACGCAACACATTAAGGAACCAACACGGGAAAATAATATTTTAGATTTAGTGTTAACTAACAGGGAAACGCAAATTAATGACATCGAAATAGGGAGTGAGCTAGGGAGCAGTGATCACAAAGAAATCAGATTTAGCATAGAATGGAATAGACCAGTAGGAGAAAATTCTGTTAAAGTGCCAGATTTTCGAAAAGCTGATTTTAATAGCCTAAGAAATTTTTTGGGTCAAATTGATTGGAAAGTCTTGGGTATGGGGTGTGGGCCGGTCTTGGAGCGAGACATGAACCCAGCGATAGGTGACTTAAATGGGGATTTCGATGTGGATTCAATATATAACTTATTTAAGAATATTCTAAACAAAGCACAGGAACGTAGTATACCATACAAATTGAATAGATCGAATACTAATGACCCAAAGTGGATAACAAAGAATTTGAAGAACCTTATAGGTAAAAAGAACATAAGAACATAAGAACAAAGGTAACTGCAGAAGGCCTGTTGGCCCATACGAGGCAGCTCCTATTCTATAACCACCCAATCCCACTCATATACTTGTCCAACCCGTGCTTGAAACAATCGAGGGACCCCACCTCCACAATGTTACGCGGCAATTGGTTCCACAAATCAACAACCCTGTTACTGAACCAGTATTTACCCAAGTCTTTCCTAAATCTAAACTTATCCAATTTATACCCATTGTTTCGTGTTCTGTCCTGTGTTGATACTTTTAATACCCTATTAATATCCCCCCGGTTATGTCCATTCATCCACTTGTAAACCTCTATCATGTCACCCCTAACTCTTCGCCTTTCCAGTGAATGCAACTTAAGAACATAAGAACATAAGAACAAAGGTAACTGCAGAAGGCCTATTGGCCCATACGAGGCAGCTCCTATTCTATAACCACCCAATCCCACTCATAAGAACATAAGAACATAAGAACATAAGAACAAAGGTAACTGCAGAAGGCCTATTGGCCCATACGAGGCAGCTCCTATTCTATAACCACCCAATCCCACTCATATACTTGTCCAACCCGTGCTTGAAACAATCGAGGGACCCCACCTCCACAATGTTACGCGGCAATTGGTTCCACAAATCAACAACCCTGTTACTGAACCAGTATTTACCCAAGTCTTTCCTAAATCTAAACTTATCCAATTTATATCCATTGTTTCGTGTTCTGTCCTGTGTTGATACTTTTAATACCCTATTAATATCCCCCCGGTTATGTCCATTCATCCACTTGTAAACCTCTATCATGTCACCCCTAACTCTTCGCCTTTCCAGTGAATGCAACTTAAGCTTTGTTAATCTTTCTTCATATGAAAGATTTCTAATTTGGGGAATTAACTTAGTCATCCTACGCTGGACACGTTCAAGTGAATTTATATCCATTCTATAATATGGCGACCAAAACTGAACTGCATAATCTAAATGGGGCCTAACTAGAGCAAGATATAGCTTGAGAACCACACCAGGTGTCTTGTTACTAACGCTGCGATTAATAAATCCAAGTGTCCGATTTGCCTTATTACGAACATTTATGCATTGATCCTTTTGTTTTAAATTCTTACTAATCATAACTCCCAGATCCCTTTCGCAATCCGACTTCGCAATCACAACACCATCTAGCTCGTATCTTGTAACTCTATCATCATTACCTAACCTCAGAACTTTACATTTATCAGCATTAAACTGCATCTGCCAATCCTTTGACCATTTCAAAACCCTATCTAGATCAACTTGAAGTGATAGTGAGTCCTCCTCCGAATTAATTTCCCTACCGATTTTCGTATCATCGGCAAATTTGCAAATGTTGCTACTCAAACCTGAATCTAAATCATTTATATATATTATAAACAACAGAGGTCCCAGGACAGAGCCTTGAGGCACTCCACTTACAACATTTTCCCACTCTGACTTGATTCCATTTATACTAACTCTCTGTTTCCTTTGGTATAGCCATGCCCTAATCCAGCTTAATATAGCACCCCCAATACCATGAGACTCTATTTTTTTAATCAGTCTTTCATGTGGCACTGTATCAAAAGCTTTGCTAAAGTCAAGGTATACAACATCGCAATCCTTACCACTATCAACTGCCTCAACAATGCTAGAATAAAAAGATAACAAATTTGTTAAACATGAACGGCCATTTATAAAACCATGTTGGGACTCAATTATTAATTTATGTTTTTCAAGATGAAGACGAATTTTATTTGCTATTATAGATTCGAGTAACTTTCCCACAATAGACGTTAGGCTAATTGGTCGATAGTTAGACGCAAGTGATCTATCTCCTTTCTTAAAAACTGGTATCACATTAGCAACTTTCCAAAACTCTGGCACCCTGCCTGACTCTATTGATTTATTAAATATGGTTGACAGTGGGTCACAAAGCTCCTCTTTGCATTCTTTAAGCACCCTAGCAAACACTTCATCCGGCCCTGGGGATTTGTTTGGTTTGAGTTTTACTATTTGTTTAAGAACATCCTCCCTGGTAACTGCTAAACTCGTCAACCTGTCCTCGTCCCCACCCACATAGACTTGTTCGGCTGAAGGCATATTGTTAAGTTCCTCTTTAGTAAATACAGATACAAAATATTTATTAAAAATACTACTCATCTCTTCATCACTATCTGTTATTTGACCTGTCTCAGTTTTTAATGGACCTATCCTTTCCCTAGTCTTAGTACGATATAACTGAAAAAACCCTTTAGGATTTGTCTTTGCTTGCCCTGCTATGCGAACTTCATAGTTTCTTTTTGCTTTCCTTATCTCTTTTTTAACATTTCTAACCAGTTGTACGAATTCCTGTTCTAAAGTGACCTCCCCATTTTTAATCCTTTTGTACCAAGCTCTCTTTTTACCTATAAGGTTCTTCAAATTCTTTGTTATCCACTTTGGGTCATTGGTATACGATCTATTCAATTTGTATGGTATACTACGTTCCTGTGCTTTGTTTAGAATATTCTTAAATAAGTTATATATTGAATCCACATCGAAATCCCCATTTAAGTCACCTATCGCTGGGTTCATGTCTCGCTCCAAGACCGGCCCACACCCCATACCCAAGCCTTTCCAATCAATTTGACCCAAAAAATTTCTTAGGCTATTAAAATCAGCTTTTCGAAAATCTGGCACTTTAACAGAATTTTCTCCTACTGGTCTATTCCATTCTATGCTAAATCTGATTTCTTTGTGATCACTGCTCCCTAGCTCACTCCCTATTTCGATGTCATTAATTTGCGTTTCCCTGTTAGTTAACACTAAATCTAAAATATTATTTTCCCGTGTTGGTTCCTTAATGTGTTGCGTAAGAAAGCAATCGTCAATTAATTCTAGAAAATCTTCTGCTTCACTATTCCCTGTTTTGTTCAACCAGTTTATTCCGCTAAAATTAAAGTCACCCATGACATAAATACTGTTAGATCTAGATGCTCTAGATATTTCATCCCATAGATGCTTTGCTTCCATTCTGTCTAAATTTGGTGGCCTATATATTACTCCTATTATAATATTATTAGCTTTTTCGTTTAATTCAATCCAAATAGTTTCTGTGTGTGGCTCTGTTTTGATTCCCTCTTTGAGACTACATTTCAAATTGTCCCTAACATATATGGCTACTCCACCTCCTCGTCTAATATATCTATCTGTGTGAAATAGTTTAAATCCATATATTTGATATTCAGCTAATAGTTCTCTATTTTCTACATTCATCCACGTTTCGGTAAGTGCAATAATATCTATTTTTTCTGTGCAGACAAGAGCATTTAATTCGTTAATTTTATTTCTTAGACTTCTACTGTTAGTGTAATATACCCTAAGTGAATTGTTATTTTGCGGACCTTCTCTTTCCCTGATCGTTTTGCCAATTCCTTTCTCCCACAAACACATACTTTTATTACCTCCTTCCTCAAAATCAATTCCCATACCTCTATCTACTAACAGTTTAAACCCAAACAAACACCTCTAACCACTTCTTCTAACGAGTTCGCAACAGCAACAACCCCAGCTCTCGATAGATGCACCCCATCACGAGCATACATTTCATTTCTTCCATAGAAGTGTTCCCAGTTGTCTATGAAAGATATTGCATTTGATTTGCAATATCTTTCCAGCCGGCAATTGACACCAAGTGCCCTCGATATCCATTCATTTCCCACTCCCTTTCTTGGAAGAATGCCACATATGATCGGGATTCCTCCCTTGCTTCTAACTAATTCTATGGCTGTTTTATACCTCTGAATCAGTTCCTCACTCCTAACTCGACCAACATCATTTCCTCCCACGCTAATACAAATAATGGGATTGTTCCCATTACCAGCCATAATATCATTCATAAGAACATAACATAAGAACAAAGGTAACCGCAGAAGGCCTATTGGCCCATACGAGGCAGCTCCTATTCTATAACCACCCAATCCCACTCATATACTTGTCCAACCCGCGCTTGAAACAATCGAGGGACCCCACCTCCACCACGTTACGCGGCAATTGGTTCCACAAATCAACAACCCTGTTACTGAACCAGTATTTACCCAAGTCTTTCCTAAATCTAAACTTATCCAATTTATACCCATTGTTTCGTGTTCTGTCCTGTGTTGATACTTTTAATACCCTATTAATATCCCCCTTGTTATGTCCATTCACCCACTTGTAAACCTCTATCACCCATTCATGTTGTTTATAATATCACCAATGCCAGCTCCGGGATAGCAAACCCTTAACCTGTTCCCCCTATCTCTAGCACAAAACGTTCTATCCAAATACCTTATCTGGGAATCTCCCACAACTAATGTTTGCTTAGGTACTTCCTTTACCCTCTGAGGGGCCTGCGCTTCCTTTCTCTTCGTTGCTTTCCCTTTCGCGCGATCCACAGTCTCTCCACAGCACTCGTCCTCCAAAACGTCAAATGAATTAGAAGTTGCTATGGCGTTTGAAGGCGGCTTTATCAAAGTCTTCTTAAGGCCCCTGTCTTTCACAACTCTCCAAGACGAGGTCCCTTTACTGCTGGTCTCCTCCTTCGTTACTTCTCGTTGTTCTTTCAGCTGACGCACCTCCTCCCGCAGAAAGTCCAACTCTGTCCTCAGGGCTCCCACTAGAGTCACCAGGTCCTTAACTACAACTTCCATATTGCAATGATAATATAACAACACTCAGGAGCTCCGGCTAACACAACCTCTCACTGTGACTTCACCTGACCGGTGAAGAAGAGAGCTTGGTACAAAAGGATTAAAAATGGGGAGGTCACTTTAGAACAGGAATTCGTACAACTGGTTAGAAATGTTAAAAAAGAGATAAGGAAAGCAAAAAGAAACTATGAAGTTCGCATAGCAAGGCAAGCAAAGACAAATCCTAAAGGGTTTTTTCAGTTATATCGTACTAAGACTAGGGAAAGGATAGGTCCATTAAAAACTGAGACAGGTCAAATAACAGATAGTGATGAAGAGATGAGTAGTATTTTTAATAAATATTTTGTATCTGTATTTACTAAAGAGGAACTTAACAATATGCCTTCAGCCGAACAAGTCTATGTGGGTGGGGACGAGGACAGGTTGACGAGTTTAGCAGTTACCAGGGAGGATGTTCTTAAACAAATAGTAAAACTCAAACCAAACAAATCCCCAGGGCCGGATGAAGTGTTTGCCAGGGTGCTTAAAGAATGCAAAGAGGAGCTTTGTGACCCACTGTCAACCATATTTAATAAATCAATAGAGTCAGGCAGAGTGCCAGAGTTTTGGAAAGTTGCTAATGTGATACCAGTTTTTAAGAAAGGAGATAGATCACTTGCGTCTAACTATCGACCAATTAGCCTAACGTCTATTGTGGGAAAGTTACTCGAATCTATAATAGCAAATAAAATTCGTCTTCATCTTGAAAAACATAAATTAATAATTGAGTCGCAACATGGTTTTATATATGGCCGTTCATGTTTAACAAATTTGTTATCTTTTTATTCTAGCATTGTTGAGGCAGTTGATAGTGGTAAGGATTGCGATGTTGTATACCTTGACTTTAGCAAAGCTTTTGATACAGAGCCACATGAAAGACTGATTAAAAAGATAGAGTCTCATGGTATTGGGGGTGCTATATTAAGCTGGATTAGGGCATGGCTATACCAAAGGAAACAGAGAGTTAGTATAAATGGAATCAAGTCAGAGTGGGAAAATGTTGTAAGTGGAGTGCCTCAAGGCTCTGTCCTGGGACCTCTGTTGTTTATAATATATATAAATGATTTAGATTCAGGTTTGAGTAGCAACATTTGCAAATTTGCCGATGATACGAAAATCGGTAGGGAAATTAATTCGGAGGAGGACTCACTATCACTTCAAGTTGATCTAGATAGGGTTTTGAAATGGTCAAAGGATTGGCAGATGCAGTTTAATGCTGATAAATGTAAAGTTCTGAGGTTAGGTAATGATGATAGAGTTACAAGATACGAGCTAGATGGTGTTGTGATTGCGAAGTCGGATTGCGAAAGGGATCTGGGAGTTATGATTAGTAAGAATTTAAAACAAAAGGATCAATGCATAAATGTTCGTAATAAGGCAAATCGGACACTTGGATTTATTAATCGCAGCGTTAGTAACAAGACACCTGGTGTGGTTCTCAAGCTATATCTTGCTCTAGTTAGGCCCCATTTAGATTATGCAGTTCAGTTTTGGTCGCCATATTATAGAATGGATATAAATTCACTTGAACGTGTCCAGCGTAGGATGACTAAGTTAATTCCCCAAATTAGAAATCTTTCATATGAAGAAAGATTAACAAAGCTTAAGTTGCATTCACTGGAAAGGCGAAGAGTTAGGGGTGACATGATAGAGGTTTACAAGTGGATGAATGGACATAACCGGGGGGATATTAATAGGGTATTAAAAGTATCAACACAGGAGAGAACACGAAACAATGGATATAAATTGGATAAGTTTAGATTTAGGAAAGACTTGGGTAAATACTGGTTCAGTAACAGGGTTGTTGATTTGTGGAACCAATTGCCGCGTAACATTGTGGAGGTGGGGTCCCTCGATTGTTTCAAGCACGGGTTGGACAAGTATATGAGTGGGATTGGGTGGTTATAGTTATAGGAGCTGCCTCGTATGGGCCAATAGGCCTTCTGCAGTTACCTTTGTTCTTATGTTCTTATGTAAAACCCTATCTAGATCAACTTGAAGTGATAGTGAGTCCTCCTCCGAATTAATTTCCCTACCGATTTTCGTATCATCGGCAAATTTGCAAATGTTGCTACTCAAACCTGAATCTAAATCATTTATATATATTATAAACAACAGAGGTCCCAGGACAGAGCCTTGAGGCACTCCACTTACAACATTTTCCCACTCTGACTTGATTCCATTTATACTAACTCTCTGTTTCCTTTGGTATAGCCATGCCCTAATCCAGCTTAATATAGCACCCCCAATACCATGAGATTCTATCTTTTTAATCAGTCTTTCATGTGGCACTGTATCAAAAGCTTTGCTAAAGTCAAGGTATACAACATCGCAATCCTTACCACTATCAACTGCCTCAACAATGCTAGAATAAAAAGGTAACAAATTTGTTAAACATGAACGGCCATTTATAAAACCATGTTGCGACTCAATTATTAATTTATGTTTTTCAAGATGAAGACGAATTTTATTTGCTATTATAGATTCGAGTAACTTTCCCACAATAGACGTTAGGCTAATTGGTCGATAGTTAGACGCAAGTGATCTATCTCCTTTCTTAAAAACTGGTATCACATTAGCAACTTTCCAAAACTCTGGCACTCTGCCTGACTCTATTGATTTATTAAATATGGTTGACAGTGGGTCACAAAGCTCCTCTTTGCATTCTTTAAGCACCCTGGCAAACACTTCATCCGGCCCTGGGGATTTGTTTGGTTTGAGTTTTACTATTTGTTTAAGAACATCCTCCCTGGTAACTGCTAAACTCGTCAACCTGTCCTCGTCCCCACCCACATAGACTTGTTCGGCTGAAGGCATATTGTTAAGTTCCTCTTTAGTAAATACAGATACAAAATATTTATTAAAAATACTACTCATCTCTTCATCACTATCTGTTATTTGACCTGTCTCAGTTTTTAATGGACCTATCCTTTCCCTAGTCTTAGTACGATATAACTGAAAAAACCCTTTAGGATTTGTCTTTGCTTGCCCTGCTATGCGAACTTCATAGTTTCTTTTTGCTTTCCTTATCTCTTTTTTAACATTTCTAACCAGTTGTACGAATTCCTGTTCTAAAGTGACCTCCCCATTTTTAATCCTTTTGTACCAAGCTCTCTTTTTACCTATAAGGTTCTTCAAATTCTTTGTTATCCACTTTGGGTCATTAGTATTCGATCTATTCAATTTGTATGGTATACTACGTTCCTGTGCTTTGTTTAGAATATTCTTAAATAAGTTATATATTGAATCCACGTCGAAATCCCCATTTAAGTCACCTATCGCTGGGTTCATGTCTCGCTCCAAGACCGGCCCACACCCCATACCCAAGACTTTCCAATCAATTTGACCCAAAAAATTTCTTAGGCTATTAAAATCAGCTTTTCGAAAATCTGGCACTTTAACAGAATTTTCTCCTACTGGTCTATTCCATTCTATGCTAAATCTGATTTCTTTGTGATCACTGCTCCCTAGCTCACTCCCTATTTCGATGTCATTAATTTGCGTTTCCCTGTTAGTTAACACTAAATCTAAAATATTATTTTCCCGTGTTGGTTCCTTAATGTGTTGCGTAAGAAAGCAATCGTCAATTAATTCTAGAAAATCTTCTGCTTCACTATTCCCTGTTTTGTTCAACCAGTTTATTCCGCTAAAATTAAAGTCACCCATGACATAAATACTGTTAGATCTAGATGCTCTAGATATTTCATCCCATAGATGCTTTGCTTCCATTCTGTCTAAATTTGGTGGCCTATATATTACTCCTATTATAATATTATTAGCTTTTTCGTTTAATTCAATCCAAATAGTTTCTGTGTGTGGCTCTGTTTTGATTCCCTCTTTGAGACTACATTTCAAATTGTCCCTAACATATATGGCTACTCCACCTCCTCGTCTAATATATCTATCTGTGTGAAATAGTTTAAATCCATATATTTGATATTCAGCTAATAGTTCTCTATTTTCTACATTCATCCACGTTTCGGTAAGTGCAATAATATCTATTTTTTCTGTGCAGACAAGAGCATTTAATTCGTTAATTTTATTTCTTAGACTTCTACTGTTAGTGTAATATACCCTAAGTGAATTGTTATTTTGCGGACCTTCTCTTTCCCTGATCGTTTTGCCAATTCCTTTCTCCCACAAACACATACTTTTATTACCTCCTTCCTCAAAATCAATTCCCATACCTCTATCTACTAACAGTTTAAACCCAAACAAACACCTCTAACCACTTCTTCTAACGAGTTCGCAACAGCAACAACCCCAGCTCTCGATAGATGCACCCCATCACGAGCATACATTTCATTTCTTCCATAGAAGTGTTCCCAGTTGTCTATGAAAGATATTGCATTTGATTTGCAATATCTTTCCAGCCGGCAATTGACACCAAGTGCCCTCGATATCCATTCATTTCCCACTCCCTTTCTTGGAAGAATGCCACATATGATCGGGATTCCTCCCTTGCTTCTAACTAATTCTATGGCTGTTTTATACCTCTGAATCAGTTCCTCACTCCTAACTCGACCAACATCATTTCCTCCCACGCTAATACAAATAATGGGATTGTTCCCATTACCAGCCATAATATCATTCATAAGAACATAACATAAGAACAAAGGTAACCGCAGAAGGCCTATTGGCCCATACGAGGCAGCTCCTATTCTATAACCACCCAATCCCACTCATATACTTGTCCAACCCGCGCTTGAAACAATCGAGGGACCCCACCTCCACCACGTTACGCGGCAATTGGTTCCACAAATCAACAACCCTGTTACTGAACCAGTATTTACCCAAGTCTTTCCTAAATCTAAACTTATCCAATTTATACCCATTGTTTCGTGTTCTGTCCTGTGTTGATACTTTTAATACCCTATTAATATCCCCCTTGTTATGTCCATTCACCCACTTGTAAACCTCTATCACCCATTCATGTTGTTTATAATATCACCAATGCCAGCTCCGGGATAGCAAACCCTTAACCTGTTCCCCCTATCTCTAGCACAAAACGTTCTATCCAAATACCTTATCTGGGAATCTCCCACAACTAATGTTTGCTTAGGTACTTCCTTTACCCTCTGAGGGGCCTGCGCTTCCTTTCTCTTCGTTGCTTTCCCTTTCGCGCGATCCACAGTCTCTCCACAGCACTCGTCCTCCAAAACGTCAAATGAATTAGAAGTTGCTATGGCGTTTGAAGGCGGCTTTATCAAAGTCTTCTTAAGGCCCCTGTCTTTCACAACTCTCCAAGACGAGGTCCCTTTACTGCTGGTCTCCTCCTTCGTTACTTCTCGTTGTTCTTTCAGCTGACGCACCTCCTCCCGCAGAAAGTCCAACTCTGTCCTCAGGGCTCCCACTAGAGTCACCAGGTCCTTAACTACAACTTCCATATTGCAATGATAATATAACAACACTCAGGAGCTCCGGCTAACACAACCTCTCACTGTGACTTCACCTGACCGGTGAAGAAGAGAGCTTGGTACAAAAGGATTAAAAATGGGGAGGTCACTTTAGAACAGGAATTCGTACAACTGGTTAGAAATGTTAAAAAAGAGATAAGGAAAGCAAAAAGAAACTATGAAGTTCGCATAGCAAGGCAAGCAAAGACAAATCCTAAAGGGTTTTTTCAGTTATATCGTACTAAGACTAGGGAAAGGATAGGTCCATTAAAAACTGAGACAGGTCAAATAACAGATAGTGATGAAGAGATGAGTAGTATTTTTAATAAATATTTTGTATCTGTATTTACTAAAGAGGAACTTAACAATATGCCTTCAGCCGAACAAGTCTATGTGGGTGGGGACGAGGACAGGTTGACGAGTTTAGCAGTTACCAGGGAGGATGTTCTTAAACAAATAGTAAAACTCAAACCAAACAAATCCCCAGGGCCGGATGAAGTGTTTGCCAGGGTGCTTAAAGAATGCAAAGAGGAGCTTTGTGACCCACTGTCAACCATATTTAATAAATCAATAGAGTCAGGCAGAGTGCCAGAGTTTTGGAAAGTTGCTAATGTGATACCAGTTTTTAAGAAAGGAGATCACTTGCGTCTAACTATCGACCAATTAGCCTAACGTCTATTGTGGGAAAGTTACTCGAATCTATAATAGCAAATAAAATTCGTCTTCATCTTGAAAAACATAAATTAATAATTGAGTCGCAACATGGTTTTATAAATGGCCGTTCATGTTTAACAAATTTGTTATCTTTTTATTCTAGCATTGTTGAGGCAGTTGATAGTGGTAAGGATTGCGATGTTGTATACCTTGACTTTAGCAAAGCTTTTGATACAGTGCCACATGAAAGACTGATTAAAAAGATAGAGTCTCATGGTATTGGGGGTGCTATATTAAGCTGGATTAGGGCATGGCTATACCAAAGGAAACAGAGAGTTAGTATAAATGGAATCAAGTCAGAGTGGGAAAATGTTGTAAGTGGAGTGCCTCAAGGCTCTGTCCTGGGACCTCTGTTGTTTATAATATATATAAATGATTTAGATTCAGGTTTGAGTAGCAACATTTGCAAATTTGCCGATGATACGAAAATCGGTAGGGAAATTAATTCGGAGGAGGACTCACTATCACTTCAAGTTGATCTAGATAGGGTTTTGAAATGGTCAAAGGATTGGCAGATGCAGTTTAATGCTGATAAATGTAAAGTTCTGAGGTTAGGTAATGATGATAGAGTTACAAGATACGAGCTAGATGGTGTTGTGATTGCGAAGTCGGATTGCGAAAGGGATCTGGGAGTTATGATTAGTAAGAATTTAAAACAAAAGGATCAATGCATAAATGTTCGTAATAAGGCAAATCGGACACTTGGATTTATTAATCGCAGCGTTAGTAACAAGACACCTGGTGTGGTTCTCAAGCTATATCTTGCTCTAGTTAGGCCCCATTTAGATTATGCAGTTCAGTTTTGGTCGCCATATTATAGAATGGATATAAATTCACTTGAACGTGTCCAGCGTAGGATGACTAAGTTAATTCCCCAAATTAGAAATCTTTCATATGAAGAAAGATTAACAAAGCTTAAGTTGCATTCACTGGAAAGGCGAAGAGTTAGGGGTGACATGATAGAGGTTTACAAGTGGATGAATGGACATAACCGGGGGGATATTAATAGGGTATTAAAAGTATCAACACAGGACAGAACACGAAACAATGGGTATAAATTGGATAAGTTTAGATTTAGGAAAGACTTGGGTAAATACTGGTTCAGTAACAGGGTTGTTGATTTGTGGAACCAATTGCCGCGTAACATTGTGGAGGTGGGGTCCCTCGATTGTTTCAAGCACGGGTTGGACAAGTATATGAGTGGGATTGGGTGGTTATAGAATAGGAGCTGCCTCGTATGGGCCAATAGGCCTTCTGCAGTTACCTTTGTTCTTATGTTCTTAATTTATACCCATTGTTTCGTGTTCTGTCTTGTGTTGATACTTTTAATACCCTATTAATATCCCCTTTGTTATGTCCATTCACCCACTTGTAAACCTCTATCATGTCACCCCTAACTCTTCGCCTTTCCAGTGAATGCAACTTAAGCTTTGTTAATCTTTCTTCATATGAAAGATTTCTAATTTGGGGAATTAACTTAGTCATCCTACGCTGGACACGTTCAAGTGAATTTATATCCATTCTATAATATGGCGACCAAAACTGAACTGCATAATCTAAACGGGGCCTAAATAGAGCAAGATATAGCTTGAGAACCACACCAGGTGTCTTGTTACTAACGCTGCGATTAATAAATCCAAATGTCCGATTTGCCTTATTACGAACATTTATGCATTGATCCTTTTGTTTTAAATTCTTACTAATCATAACTCCCAGATCCCTTTCGCAATTCGTCTTCGCAATCTCAACACCATCTAGCTCGTATCTTGTAACCCTATCATCATTACCTAACCTCAGAACTTCACATTTATCAGCATTAAACTGCATCTGCCAATCCTTCGACCATTTCAAAACCCTATCTAGATCAACTTCAAGTGATAGTGAGTCCTCCGAATTAATTTCCTTACCGATTTTCGTATCATCGGCAAATTTACAAATGTTGCTACTCAAACCTGAATCTAAATCATTTAAGAACATAAGAACATAAGAACAAAGGTAACTGCAGAAGGCCTATTGGCCCATACGAGGCAGCTCCTATTCTATAACCACCCAATCCCACTCATATACTTGTCCAACCCGTGCTTGAAACAATCGAGGGACCCCACCTCCACAATGTTACGCGGCAATTGGTTCCACAAATCAACAACCCTGTTACTGAACCAGTATTTACCCAAGTCTTTCCTAAATCTAAACTTATCCAATTTATATCCATTGTTTCGTGTTCTGTCCTGTGTTGATACTTTTAATACCCTATTAATATCCCCCCGGTTATGTCCATTCATCCACTTGTAAACCTCTATCATGTCACCCCTAACTCTTCGCCTTTCCAGTGAATGCAACTTAAGCTTTGTTAATCTTTCTTCATATGAAAGATTTCTAATTTGGGGAATTAACTTAGTCATCCTACGCTGGACACGTTCAAGTGAATTTATATCCATTCTATAATATGGCGACCAAAACTGAACTGCATAATCTAAATGGGGCCTAACTAGAGCAAGATATAGCTTGAGAACCACACCAGGTGTCTTGTTACTAACGCTGCGATTAATAAATCCAAGTGTCCGATTTGCCTTATTACGAACATTTATGCATTGATCCTTTTGTTTTAAATTCTTACTAATCATAACTCCCAGATCCCTTTCGCAATCCGACTTCGCAATCACAACACCATCTAGCTCGTATCTTGTAACTCTATCATCATTACCTAACCTCAGAACTTTACATTTATCAGCATTAAACTGCATCTGCCAATCCTTTGACCATTTCAAAACCCTATCTAGATCAACTTGAAGTGATAGTGAGTCCTCCACCGAATTAATTACCCTACCGATTTTCGTATCATCGGCAAATTTGCAAATGTTGCTACTCAAACCTGAATCTAAATCATTTATATATATTATAAACAACAGAGGTCCCAGGACAGATCCCTGAGGCACCCAACTTACAACATTTTCCCACTCTGACTTGACTCCATTTATACTAACTCTCTGTTTCCTTTGGTATAGCTATGCCCTAATCCAGCTTAATATTGCACCCCCAATACCATGAGACTCTATCTTTTTAATCAGTCTTTCATGTGGCACTGTATCAAAAGCTTTGCTAAAGTCAGGGTACACAACATCGCAATCCTTACCACTATCAACTGCCTCAACAATGCTAGAATAAAAAGATAACAATTTGTTAAACATGAACGGCCATTTACAAAACCATATTGCGACTCAATTATTGATTTATGTTTTTCAAGATGAAGATGAATTTTATAAGAACATAAGAACAAAGGCAAGTGCAAAAGGCCTATTGGCCCATACGAGGCAGCTCCTATTTATAACCACCCAATCCCCCTCATATACTTGTCCAACCCGCGCTTGAAACAATCGAGGGACCCCACCTCCACAATGTTACGCGGTAATTGGTTCCACAAATCAACAACCCTGTTACTGAACCAGTATTTACCCAAGTCTTTCCTAAATCTAAACTTATCCAATTTATACCCATTGTTTCGTGTTCTGTCTTGTGTTGATACTTTTAATACCCTATTAATATCCCCCTTTGTTATGTCCATTCACCCACTTGTAAACCTCTATCATGTCACCCCTAACTCTTCGCCTTTCCAGTGAATGCAACTTAAGCTTTGTTAATCTTTCTTCATATGAAAGATTTCTAATTTGGGGAATCAACTTAGTCATCCTACGCTGGACACGTTCAAGTGAATATATATCCATTCTATATTATGGCGACCAAAACTGAACTGCATAATCTAAATGGGGCCTAACTAGAGCAAGATATAGCTTGAGAACCACACCAGGTGTCTTGTTACTAACGCTGCGATTATTGGTTCCACAAATTATTGGTTCCTTGGATTAATAAATCCAAGTGTCCGATTTGCCTTATTGCGAACATTAATGCATTGATCCTTTTGTTTTAAATTCTTACTAATCATAACTCCCAGATCCCTTTCGCAACCCGACTTCGCCATCTCAACACCATCTAGCTCGTATCTTGTAACTCTATCATCATTACCTAACCTCAGAACTTTACATTTATCAGCATTAAACTGCATCTGCCAATCCTTTGACCATTTCAAAACCCTATCTAGATCAACTTGAAGTGATAGTGAGTCCTCCTCCGAATTAATTTCCCTACCGATTTTCGTATCATCGGCAAATTTGCAAATCTTAAGAACATAAGAACAAAGGTAACTGCAGAAGGCATATTGGCCCATACGAGGCAGCTCCTATCTATAACCACCCAATCCCACTCATATACTTTTCCAACCCGTGCTTGAAACAATCGAGGGACCCCACCTCCAGCACGTTACGCGGTAATTGGTTCCACAAATCAACAACCCTGTTACTGAACCAGTATTTACCCAAGTCTGTCCTAAATCAAAACTTATCCAATTTATACCCATTGTTTCGTGTTCTGTCTTGTGTTGATATTTTTAATACCCTATTAATATCCCCCCTGTTATGTCCATTCATCCACTTAAGAATATAAGAACAAAGGCAACTGCAGAAGGCCTATTGGCCCATACGAGGCAGCTCCTATTTATAACCACCCAATCCCACTCATAAACTTGTCCCACCCGCGCTTGAAACAATCGAGGGACCCCACCTCCAGCACGTTACGCGGTAATTGGTTCCACAAATCAACAACCCTGTTACTTAACCAGTATTTACCCAAGTCTTTCGTAAATCTAAACTTATCCTAACGTCAGTCAGGTGCTGTCACAGTGAGAGGTTGTGTTAGCTGGAGCTCTGGAGTAACATTATTATTGCAATAATGGAAGGATTAGTTAATGATTTGGTGAGTTTGGTTGGAGCTCTGAGAGCAGAGATGGATTCCCTGCGGGAGGAGGTACGACGGCTGAGACTTCGAGAGGAAACGAAAGAGGAGACCAGTGTTGACGAGACCTCATCGTGGAGAGTAGTGAAAGACAAGGGTCTTAAGAAGACCTTGACAAGGCCGCCTACAGACGCCTTAAGGACGGCAAATTCATTTGCAGTGTTGGAGGATGAGTGCTGTAGTGCGCCTGCAGCGAGGAACGGCGGAGCGCAGGCCCCTCAGGCTGCTCAGAAAGTTAGGGCGGTATCGAAGCGAATTTTGGTTGTGGGAGATTCCAAGGTGAGGTATTTAGACAGAACGTTTTGTGCCAGAGATAGGGGGAACAGATTAAGGGTTTGCTATCCGGGAGCTGAAATTGGTGATTTTGTTGAAAACATGAATGATATTATGACGGGAAATGGGAACAAACCCATTATTTGTATTAGTGCAAAGGGTAATGATGTTGGGCGAGTTAGGAGTGAGGAACTAATACAGAGATTTAGGACAGCCATTGAATTATTTAGGAGCAAGGGAGGAATCCCGATCATATGTGGCATTCTTCCAAGAAAGGGAGTGGGAAATGAATGGATGTCGAGGGCACTTGGTGTCAATTGCCGGCTGGAAAGATATTGCAAATCAAATGCAATATCTTACATAGACAACTGGGAACGCTTCTATGGAAGAAATGAAATGTATGCTCGTGATGGGGTGCATCTATCGAGGGCTGGGGTTGTTGCTGTTGCGAACTCGTTGGAACCAGTGGTTAGAGGTTTTTGTTTGGGTTTAAACTGTTAGTAGATAGTGGTATGGGAATTGATTTGGAGGAAGGAGGTAATAAAAGTATGTGTTCGTGGGAGAAAAGAATTGGCAAAATGATCAGGGAAAGAAAAGGGTCTCAAAATAACAATTCACTTAGGACATATTACACTAACAGTAGAAGTCTAAGAAATAAAATTAATGAATTAAATGCTCTTGTCTGCACAGAAAAAATAGATATTATTGCACTTACCGAAACGTGGATGAACGTAGAAAATAGAGAACTATTAGCTGAATATCAGATAAATGGATTTAAACTATGTCACACAGATAGATATATTAGACGAGGAGGGGGAGTAGCCATATATGTTAGGGACAATTTGAAATGTAGTCTCAAAGAGGGAATCAAAACTGAGCCACACACAGAAACTATTTGGATAGAATTAAACGAAAAAGCAAATAATATTATAATAGGAGTTATATATAGGCCACCAAATTTAGACAGAATGGAAGCAAAGCATCTATGTAATGAAATATCTAGAGCATCTAGATCTAACAGTATTTATGTCATGGGTGACTTTAATTTTAGTGGAATAAACTGGGTGAACAAAACAGGGAATAGTGAAGCAGAAAATTTTCTAGAATTAATTGACGATTGCTTTCTTACGCAACACATTAAGGAACCAACGCGGGAAAATAATATTTTAGATTTAGTGTTAACTAACAGGGAAACACAAATTAATGACGTCGAAATAGGGAGTGAGCTAGGGAACAGTGATCACAAAGTAATCAGATTTAGCATAGAATGGAATAGACCTGTAGGAGAAAATTCTGTTAAAGTGCCAGATTTTCGAAAAGCTGATTTTAATAGCCTAAAATTTTTTTGGGGTCAAATAGATTGGAAACTCTTGGGTATGGGGTGTGGGCCGGTCTTAGAGGGAGACATGAACCCAGCGATAGGTGACGTAAAAGGGGATTTCGATGTGGATTTAATATATAACTTATTTAAGAATATTCTAAACAAAGCACAGGAACGTAGTATACCATACAAATTGAATAGGTCGAATACTAATGACCCAAAGTGGATAATAAATAATTTAAAGAATCTTATAGGTAAAAAGAGAGCTTGGTACAAAAGGATTAAGAATGGGGAAGTCAGGTTAGAACAGGAATTCATACAACTGGTTAGAAATGTTAAAAAAGAGATTAGGAAAGCAAAAAGAAACTATGAAGTTCGCATAGCAGAGCAAGCAAAGTCAAATCCTAAAGGGTTTTTTCAGTTTTATCGAACTAAGACTAGGGAAAGGATAGGTTCATTAAAATCTGAGACAGGTCAAATAACGGATAATGACAAGGAGATGAGTAGTATTTTTTAATAATATTTTATATCTATATTTACTAAAGAAGGACTTAACAATATGCCTTCAGCCGAACAAGTCTATGTGAGTGGGGATGAGGACAGGTTGACTAGTTTAGCAGTTAAGAACATAAGAACAAAGGTAACTGCAGAAGGCCTATTGGCCCATACGAGGCAGCTCCTATTCTATAACCACCCAATCCCACTCATATACTTGTCCAACCCGTGCTTGAAACAATCGAGGGACCCCACCTCCACAATGTTACGCGGCAATTGGTTCCACAAATCAACAACCCTGTTACTTAACCAGTATTTACCCAAGTCTTTCCTAAATCTAAACTTATCCAATTTATATCCATTGTTTCGTGTTCTGTCCTGTGTTGATACTTTTAAAACCCTATTAATATCCCCCCGGTTATGTCCATTCATCCACTTGTAAACCTCTATCATGTCACCCCTAACTCTTCGCCTTTCCAGTGAATGCAACTTAAGCTTTGTTAATCTTTCTTCATATGAAAGATTTCTAATTTGGGGAATTAACTTAGTCATCCTACGCTGGACACGTTCAAGTGAATTTATATCCATTCTATAATATGGCGACCAAAACTGAACTGCATAATCTAAATGGGGCCTAACTAGAGCAAGATATAGCTTGAGAACCACACCAGGTGTCTTGTTACTAACGCTGCGATTAATAAATCCAAGTGTCCGATTTGCCTTATTACGAACATTTATGCATTGATCCTTTTGTTTTAAATTCTTACTAATCATAACTCCCAGATCCCTTTCGCAATCCGACTTCGCAATCACAACACCATCTAGCTCGTATCTTGTAACTCTATCATCATTACCTAACCTCAGAACTTTACATTTATCAGCATTAAACTGCATCTGCCAATCCTTTGACCATTTCAAAACCCTATCTAGATCAACTTGAAGTGATAGTGAGTCCTCCTCCGAATTAATTTCCCTACCGATTTTCGTATCATCGGCAAATTTGCAAATGTTGCTACTCAAACCTGAATCTAAATCATTTATATATATTATAAACAACAGAGGTCCCAGGACAGAGCCTTGAGGCACTCCACTTACAACATTTTCCCACTCTGACTTGATTCCATTTATACTAACTCTCTGTTTCCTTTGGTATAGCCATGCCCTAATCCAGCTTAATATAGCACCCCCAATACCATGAGACTCTATTTTTTTAATCAGTCTTTCATGTGGCACTGTATCAAAAGCTTTGCTAAAGTCAAGGTATACAACATCGCAATCCTTACCACTATCAACTGCCTCAACAATGCTAGAATAAAAAGATAACAAATTTGTTAAACATGAACGGCCATTTATAAAACCATGTTGCGACTCAATTATTAATTTATGTTTTTCAAGATGAAGACGAATTTTATTTGCTATTATAGATTCGAGTAACTTTCCCACAATAGACGTTAGGCTAATTGGTCGATAGTTAGACGCAAGTGATCTATCTCCTTTCTTAAAAACTGGTATCACATTAGCAACTTTCCAAAACTCTGGCACTCTGCCTGACTCTATTGATTTATTAAATATGGTTGACAGTGGGTCACAAAGCTCCTCTTTGCATTCTTTAAGCACCCTAGCAAACATTTCATCCGGCCCTGGGGATTTGTTTGGTTTGAGTTTTACTATTTGTTTAAGAACATCCTCCCTGGTAACTGTTAAACTCGTCAACCTGTCCTCGTCAGGTTGACGATGTGGATCCATTTCGATGTGGATTCAATATATAACTTATTTAAGAATATTCTAAACAAAGCACAGGAACGTAGTATACCATACAAATTGAATAGATCGAATACTAATGACCCAAAGTGGATAACAAAGAATTTGAAGAACCTTGTAGGTAAAAAGAGAGCTTGGTACAAAAGGATTAAAAATGGGGAGGTCACTTTAGAACAGGAATTCGCACAACTGGTTAGAAATGTTAAAAAAGAGATAAGGAAAGCAAAAAGAAACTATGAAGTTCGCATAGCAGGGCAAGCAAAGACAAATCCTAAAGGGTTTTTTCAGTTATATCGTACTAAGACTAGGGAAAGGATAGGTCCATTAAAAACTGATACAGGTCAAATAACAGATAGTGATGAAGAGATGAGTAGTATTTTTAATAAATATTTTGTATCTGTATTTACTAAAGAGGAACTTAACAATATGCCTTCAGCTGAACAAGTCTATGTGGGTGGGGACGAGGACAGGTTGACGAGTTTAGCAGTTACCAGGGAGGATGTTCTTAAACAAATAGTAAAACTCAAACCAAACAAATCCCCAGGGCCGGATGAAGTGTTTGCCAGGGTGCTTAAAGAATGCAAAGAGGAGCTTTGTGACCCACTGTCAACCATATTTAATAAATCAATAGAGTCAGGCAGAGTGCCAGAGTTTTGGAAAGTTGCTAATGTGATACCAGTTTTTAAGAAAGGAGATAGATCACTTGCGTCTAACTATCGACCAATTAGCCTAACGTCTATTGTGGGAAAGTTACTCGAATCTATAATAGCAAATAAAATTCGTCTTCATCTTGAAAAACATAAATTAATAATTGAGTCTCAACATGGTTTTATAAATGGCCGTTCATGTTTAACAAATTTGTTATCTTTTTATTCTAGCATTGTTGAGGCAGTTGATAGTGGTAAGGATTGCGATGTTGTATACCTTGACTTTAGCAAAGCTTTTGATACAGTGCCACATGAAAGACTGATTAAAAAGATAGAGTCTCATGGTATTGGGGGTGCTATATTAAGCTGGATTAGGGCATGGCTATACCAAAGGAAACAGAGAGTTAGTATTAATGGAATCAAGTCAGAGTGGGAAAATGTTGATAGTGGAGTGCCTCAAGGCTCTGTCCTGGGACCTCTGTTGTTTATAATATATATAAATGATTTAGATTCAGGTTTGAGTAGCAACATTTGCAAATTTGCCGATGATACGAAAATCGGTAGGGAAATTAATTCGGAGGAGGACTCACTATCACTTCAAGTTGATCTAGATAGGGTTTTGAAATGGTCAAAGGATTGGCAGATGCAGTTTAATGCTGATAAATGTAAAGTTCTGAGGTTAGGTAATGATGATAGAGTTACAAGATACGAGCTAGATGGTGTTGTGATTGCGAAGTCGGATTGCGAAAGGGATCTGGGAGTTATGATTAGTAAGAATTTAAAACAAAAGGATCAATGCATAAATGTTCGTAATAAGGCAAATCGGACACTTGGATTTATTAATCGCAGCGTTAGTAACAAGACACCTGGTGTGGTTCTCAAGCTATATCTTGCTCTAGTTAGGCCCCATTTAGATTATGCAGTTCAGTTTTGGTCGCCATATTATAGAATGGATATAAATTCACTTGAACGTGTCCAGCGTAGGATGACTAAGTTAATTCCCCAAATTAGAAATCTTTCATATGAAGAAAGATTAACAAAGCTTAAGTTGCATTCACTGGAAAGGCGAAGAGTTAGGGGCGACATGATAGAGGTTTACAAGTGGGTGAATGGACATAACAAGGGGGATATTAATAGGGTATTAAAAGTATCAACACAGGACAGAACACGAAACAATGGGTATAAATTGGATAAGTTTAGATTTAGGAAAGACTTGGGTAAATACTGGTTCAGTAACAGGGTTGTTGATTTGTGGAACCAATTGCCGCGTAACATTGTGGAGGTGGGGTCCCTCGATTGTTTCAAGCACGGGTTGGACAAGTATATGAGTGGGATTGGGTGGTTATAGAATAGGAGCTGCCTCGTATGGGCCAATAGGCCTTCTGCAGTTACCTTTGTTCTTATGTTCTTATGTTCTTAATTGGTCGATAGTTAGACGCAAGTGATCTATCTCCTTTCTTAAAAACTGGTATCACATTAGCAACTTTCCAAAACTCTGGCACTCTGCCTGACTCTATTGATTTATTAAATATGGTTGACAGTGGGTCACAAAGCTCCTCTTTGCATTCTTTAAGCACCTTAGCAAACACTTCATCCGGCCCTGGGGATTTGTTTGGTTTGAGTTTTACTATTTGTTTAAGAACATCCTCCCTGGTAACTGCTAAACTCGTCAACCTGTCCTCGTCCCCACCCACATAGACTTGTTCGGCTGAAGGCATATTGTTAAGTTCCTCTTTAGTAAATACAGATACAAAATATTTATTAAAAATACTACTCATCTCTTCATCACTATCTGTTATTTGACCTGTCTCAGTTTTTAATGGACCTATCCTTTCCCTAGTCTTAGTACGATATAACTGAAAAAACCCTTTAGGATTTGTCTTTGCTTGCCCTGCTATGCGAACTTCATAGTTTCTTTTTGCTTTCCTTATCTCTTTTTTAACATTTCTAACCAGTTGTACGAATTCCTGTTCTAAAGTGACCTCCCCATTTTTAATCCTTTTGTACCAAGCTCTCTTTTTACCTATAAGGTTCTTCAAATTCTTTGTTATCCACTTTGTGTCATTAGTATACGATCTATTCAATTTGTATGGTATACTACGTTCCTGTGCTTTGTTTAGAATATTCTTAAATAAGTTATATATTGAATCCACATCGAAATCCCCATTTAAGTCACCTATCGCTGGGTTCATGTCTCGCTCCAAGACCGGCCCACACCCCATACCCAAGCCTTTCCAATCAATTTGACCCAAAAAATTTCTTAGGCTATTAAAATCAGCTTTTCAAAAATCTGGCACTTTAACAGAATTTTCTCCTACTGGTCAACAACAACCACCACATCGACAAACTTCACCAGCCCTATTAGAGATATTTTCTGAAACACTAGCACGTGTCGGAAAGACGTTTTATAAAGAGGTCAAGTAACTACATATTCTCGTGTTTTCCAGGACCATTTGGTCACCACTTGGTCCGGGAGACATCTCCCGTCACGCAGGGTGCAGTTGCACCTCCACAGATCTCCAGTATCAGCTCTTGATACTGGTAATGGCTCAAAAGGGCCACCACTTACGGGCTATTCATGCCCGTGCCACCTTTTCGATGGTTTAATCGTCATCTTGGACACATTCATGGGAGACATCTCCCGTCACGCTGAGTGCACTTGCACCTCCACAGATCTCCAGTATCAGCTCTTGATACTGGTGATGGCTCGAAAGGGCCACCACTTACGAGCTATTCATGCGCGTGCCATCTTTTGGGTGGCTTCATCTTCATCTTCTTCATCTGTTTAAAACACGGGAGACCTCTCCCGTCACGCTGGGTGCAGTCGCACCTCCACAGATCTCCAGTATCAGCTCTTGATACTGGTAATGGCTCAAAAGGGCCACCACTTACGGGCTATTCATGCCCGTGCCACCTTTTCGATGGTCTATGTGGGTGGGGACGAGGACAGGTTGACGAGTTTAACAGTTACCAGGGAGGATGTTCTTAAACAAATAGTAAAACTCAAACCAAACAAATCCCCAGGGCCGGATGAAGTGTTTGCCAGGGTGCTTAAAGAATGCAAAGAGGAGCTTTGTGACCCACTGTCAACCATATTTAATAAATCAATAGTCAGGCAGAGTGTCAGAGTTTTGGAAAGTTGCTAATGTGATACCAGTTTTTAAGAAAGGAGATAGATCACTTGCGTCTAACTATCGACCAATTAGCCTAACGTCTATTGTGGGAAAGTTACTCGAATCTATAATAGCAAATAAAATTCGTCTTCATCTTGAAAAACATAAATTAATAATTGAGTCGCAACATGGTTTTATAAATGGCCGTTCATGTTTAACAAATTTGTTATCTTTTTATTCTAGCATTGTTGAGGCAGTTGATAGTGGTAAGGATTGCGATGTTGTATACCTTGACTTTAGCAAAGCTTTTGATACAGTGCCACATGAAAGACTGATTAAAAAGATAGAGTCTCATGGTATTGGGGGTGCTATATTAAGCTGGATTAGGGCATGGCTATACCAAAGGAAACAGAGAGTTAGTATAAATGGAATCAAGTCAGAGTGGGAAAATGTTGTAAGTGGAGTGCCTCAAGGCTCTGTCCTGGGACCTCTGTTGTTTATAATATATATAAATGATTTAGATTCAGGTTTGAGTAGCAACATTTGCAAATTTGCCGATGATACGAAAATCAGTAGGGAAATTAATTCGGAGGAGGACTCACTATCACTTCAAGTTGATCTAGATAGGGTTTTGAAATGGTCAAAGGATTGGCAGATGCAGTTTAATGCTGATAAATGTAAAGTTCTGAGGTTAGGTAATGATGATAGAGTTACAAGATACGAGCTAGATGGTGTTGTGATTGCGAAGTCGGATTGCGAAAGGGATCTGGGAGTTATGATTAGTAAGAATTTAAAACAAAAGGATCAATGCATAAATGTTCGTAATAAGGCAAATCGGACACTTGGATTTATTAATCGCAGCGTTAGTAACAAGACACCTGGTGTGGTTCTCAAGCTATATCTTGCTCTAGTTAGGCCCCATTTAGATTATGCAGTTCAGTTTTGGTCGCCATATTATAGAATGGATATAAATTCACTTGAACGTGTCCAGCGTAGGATGACTAAGTTAATTCCCCAAATTAGAAATCTTTCATATGAAGAAAGATTAACAAAGCTTAAGTTGCATTCACTGGAAAGGCGAAGAGTTAGGGGTGACATGATAGAGGTTTACAAGTGGATGAATGGACATAACCGGGGGGATATTAATAGGGTATTAAAAGTATCAACACAGGACAGAACACGAAACAATGGGTATAAATTGGATAAGTTTAGATTTAGGAAAGACTTGGGTAAATACTGGTTCAGTAACAGGGTTGTTGATTTGTGGAACCAATTGCCGCGTAACATTGTGGAGGTGGGGTCCCTCGATTGTTTCAAGCACGGGTTGGACAAGTATATGAGTGGGATTGGGTGGTTATAGAATAGGAGCTGCCTCGTATGGGCCAATAGGCCTTCTGCAGTTACCTTTGTTCTTATGTTCTTATGTTCTTATGTCTATTCCATTCTATGCTAAATCTGATTTCTTTGTGATCACTGCTCCCTAGCTCACTCCCTATTTCGATGTCATTAATTTGCGTTTCCCTGTTAGTTAACACTAAATCTAAAATATTATTTTCCCGTGTTGGTTCCTTAATGTGTTGCGTAAGAAAGCAATCGTCAATTAATTCTAGAAAATCTTCTGCTTCACTATTCCCTGTTTTGTTCAACCAGTTTATTCCGCTAAAATTAAAGTCACCCATGACATAAATACTGTTAGATCTAGATGCTCTAGATATTTCATCCCATAGATGCTTTGCTTCCATTCTGTCTAAATTTGGTGGCCTATATATTACTCCTATTATAATATTATTAGCTTTTTCGTTTAATTCAATCCAAATAGTTTCTGTGTGTGACTCTGTTTTGATTCCCTCTTTGAGACTACATTTCAAATTGTCCCTAACATATATGGCTACTCCACCTCCTCGTCTAATATATCTATCTGTGTGAAATAGTTTAAATCCATATATTTGATATTCAGCTAATAGTTCTCTATTTTCTACATTCATCCACGTTTCGGTAAGTGCAATAATATCTATTTTTTCTGTGCAGACAAGAGCATTTAATTCGTTAATTTTATTTCTTAGACTTCTACTGTTAGTGTAATATACCCTAAGTGAATTGTTATTTTGCGGACCTTCTCTTTCCCTGATCGTTTTGCCAATTCCTTTCTCCCACAAACACATACTTTTATTACCTCCTTCCTCCAAATCAATTCCCATACCTCTATCTACTAACAGTTTAAACCCAAACAAACACCTCTAACCACTTCTTCTAGCGAGTTCGCAACAGCAACAACCCCAGCTCTCGATAGATGCACCCCATCACGAGCATACATTTCATTTCTTCCATAGAAGTGTTCCCAGTTGTCTATGAAAGATATTGCATTTGATTTGCAATATCTTTCCAGCCGGCAATTGACACCAAGTGCCCTCGATATCCATTCATTTCCCACTCCCTTTCTTGGAAGAATGCCACATATGATCGGGATTCCTCCCTTGCTCCTAACTAACTCTATGGCTGTTTTATACCTCTGAATCAGTTCCTCACTCCTGACTCGACCAACATCATTTCCTCCCACGCTAATGCAAATAATGGGATTGTTCCCATTACCAGCCATAATATCATTCATGTTGTTTATAATATCACCAATGCCAGCTCCGGGATAGCAAACCCTTAACCTGTTCCCCCTATCTCTAGCACAAAACGTTCTATCCAAATACCTTATCTGGGAATCTCCCACAACTAATGTTTGCTTAGGTACTTCCTTTACTTTCTGAGGGGCCTGCGCTTCCTTTCTCTTCGTTGCTTTCCCTTGAGAACCACACCAGGTGTCTTGTTACTAACGCTGCGATTAATAAATCCAAGTGTCCGATTTGCCTTATTACGAACATTTATGCATTGATCCTTTTGTTTTAAATTCTTACTAATCATGACTCCCAGATCCCTTTCGCAATCCGACTTCGCAATCACAACACCATCTAGCTCGTATCTTGTAACTCTATCATCATTACCTAACCTCAGAACTTTACATTTATCAGCATTAAACTGCATCTGCCAATCCTTTGACCATTTCAAAACCCTATCTAGATCAACTTGAAGTGATAGTGAGTCCTCCTCCGAATTAATTTCCCTACCGATTTTCGTATCATCGGCAAATTTGCAAATGTTGCTACTCAAACCTGAATCTAAATCATTTATATATATTATAAACAACAGAGGTCCCAGGACAGAGCCTTGAGGCACTCCACTTACAACATTTTCCCACTCTGACTTGATTCCATTTATACTAACTCTCTGTTTCCTTTGGTATAGCCATGCCCTAATCCAGCTTAATATAGCACCCCCAATACCATGAGACTCTATCTTTTTAATCAGTCTTTCATGTGGCTCTGTATCAAAAGCTTTGCTAAAGTCAAGGTATACAACATCGCAATCCTTACCACTATCAACTGCCTCAACAATGCTAGAATAAAAAGATAACAAATTTGTTAAACATGAACGGCCATATATAAAACCATGTTGCGACTCAATTATTAATTTATGTTTTTCAAGATGAAGACGAATTTTATTTGCTATTATAGATTCGAGTAACTTTCCCACAATAGACGTTAGGCTAATTGGTCGATAGTTAGACGCAAGTGATCTATCTCCTTTCTTAAAAACTGGTATCACATTAGCAACTTTCCAAAACTCTGGCACTCTGCCTGACTCTATTGATTTATTAAATATGGTTGACAGTGGGTCATAAAGCTCCTCTTTGCATTCTTTAAGCACCCTGGCAAACACTTCATCCGGCCCTGGGGATTTGTTTGGTTTGAGTTTTACTATTTGTTTAAGAACATCCTCCCTGGTAACTGCTAAACTCGTCAACCTGTCCTCGTCCCCACCCACATAGACTTGTTCGGCTGAAGGCATATTGTTAAGTTCCTCTTTAGTAAATACAGATACAAAATATTTATTAAAAATACTACTCATCTCTTCATCACTATCTGTTATTTGACCTGTCTCAGTTTTTAATGGACCTATCCTTTCCCTAGTCTTGGTACGATATAACTGAAAAAACCCTTTAGGATTTGCCTTTGCTTGCCCTGCTATGCGAACTTCATAGTTTCTTTTTGCTTTCCTTATCTCTTTTTTAACATTTCTAACCAGTTGTACGAATTCCTGTTCTAAAGTGACCTCCCCATTTTTAATCCTTTTGTACCAAGCTCTCTTTTTACCTATAAGGTTCTTCAAATTCTTTGTTATCCACTTTGGGTCATTAGTATTCGATCTATTCAATTTGTATGGTATACTACGTTCCTGTGCTTTGTTTAGAATATTCTTAAATAAGTTATATATTGAATCCACATCGAAATCCCCATTTAAGTCACCTATCGCTGGGTTCATGTCTCGCTCCAAGACCGGCCCCCACCCAATACCCAAGACTTTCCAATCAATTTGACCCAATATAGACTACGTCTAGGTTACAGATGCAATTGGGAGATTGGTGAACCCCGACAAAGAGAGTGCATCTTCTGCCAAACTGTCACAAAAGCCATTACTTCACTATCTTCTGGAATGTGAAGCAACCAATGACCTTAGAAGAGCTTTAAGAGTTCCTGAATCATGCAGTGGCCACCCTGAAACCATCAACACAGCCACTCTCCTGGTCAACAAAGGTGTCCAGCAGCTAAACACCCTCATAAAGACTGTGAAGCAGTATCCTCCCCCGCGATAACAGCTTGATGGTTAAATGCAACCTCAGAAGACTGAGAGAAAAAAAAAGTACCACTTACGGGCTATTCATGCCCGTGCCACCTCTTGGGTGGCTTAATCTTTATCAATCAATCAATCAGTGGGATAATGTTGTTAGTGGAATACCTCAGGGCTCTGTCCTGGGACTCTGTTGTTTATAATATATATAAATGATTTACATTCAGGTTTAAGTAGCAACATTTGCCAATTTGCAATGATACGAAAATCGGTAGGGAAATTAATTCGGAGGAGGACTCACTATCACTTCAAGTTGATCTAGATAGGGTTTTGAAATGGTCAAATGATTGGCAAATGCAGTTTAATGCATATAAATGTAAAGTTCTGAGGCTAGGAAATGATGATAGAGTTACAAGATACGAGCTAGATGGTGTTGAGATTGCGAAGTCGGATTGCGAAATGGATCTGGGAGTTATGATTAGTAAGAATTTAAAACAAAAGGATCAATGCATGAATGTTCATAATAAGGCGAATAGGACACTTGGATTTATTAATCAAAGCGTTAGTAACAAGACACCTGGTGTGGTTCTTAAGCTATATCTTGCTCTGGTAAGGCTCCATTTAGATTATGCAGTTCAGTTTTGGTCGCCGTATTATAGAATGGATATAAATTCACTTGAACGTGTCCAACGTAGGATGACTAAGTTAAATCCCCAAATTAGAAATCTTTCATATGAAGAAAGATTAACAAAGCTTAAGTTGCATTCACTGGAAAGGCGAAGAGTTAGGGGTGACATGATAGAGGTTTACAAGTGGGTGAATGGACATAACAAAGGGGATATTAAGAGGGTATTAAAAGTATCAACACAAGACAGAACACGAAACAATGGGTATAAATTGGATAAGTTTAGATTTAGGAAAGACTTGGGTAAATACTGGTTCAGTAACAGGGTTGTTGATTTGTGGAACCAATTGCCACATAACATTGTGGAGGTGGGGTCCCTCGATTGTTTCAAGCATGGGTTGGACATGTATATGAGTGGGATTGGGTGGTTATAAATAGGAGCTGCCTCGTATGGGCCAATAGGCCTTCTGCAGTTGCCTTTGTTCTTATGTTCTTATGGGACTCGAACACTGGCCATCAAGGAGGCACTTATACAATGTATCCACTACACCATACTTCAGAGCCCTAAAAAGGTAGCAATTCTAAGGAATTTAACCAACAAGAACTCCAATCCTCTCCAGGCAATGAGATATTGATTGACCTCTAGTGTTCTTTCATCGATCCCTGATATTTGGTAGAACTCAGTGCCAAATACTTAAAGCACAGACTTGCTTATAACCACAAGTTTGATGTATATAACTTTTCAGACACTCTACCCACCATTTCACCCGAACACTGGCCATCATGGTGGCAGTTACACACTGTATCCACTACACCATAGTTCAAAGCCCTAAAAAGATAGGAATTCTAAGGTATTTAACCAACCAGAACTCCATTCCTTTCCAGGCAATGAGACAGTGAGGGACCTCTAGTGTTCTTTCATCGATCCTTGTTATGTGGGAGAAGTCATTGCCAAATACGTAAAGCAAAGACTTGCTTATAACCACAAGTTTGAAGTATAAAACTTTTTAGACACTCAACCCACCAGAGGACTCAAACACTGGCCATCAAGGTGGCAGTTACACACTGTATCCACTACACCGTGCTTCAGAGCCCGAGAAAGGTAGGAATTATAAGGTATTTTACCAACCAGAACTCCATTCCTCTCCATGCAATGAGATAGTGAGGGACCTCTAGTGTTCTTTCATCAAGCTCTGTTATGTTGGAGAACTCAGTACCAAATGCTTAATGCACAGACTTGCTTATAACCACACGTTTGAAGTATATACCTTTTTAGACACTCAACCCACCAGGGGACTCCCACACGGCATCAAGGTGGCAGTTACACACTGTATCCACTACACCATACTTCAGAGCCCAAAAAAGGTTGGTATTATAAGGTATTTCGCCAACTAGAACTCCATTCCTCTCCAGGGAGTGAGATAGTGAGGGACCTCTAGTGTTCTTTCAACAAGCCCTGTTTTATGGGAGAACTCAGTGCCAAATGCAAAATGCACAGACTTGCTTATAACCACAAGTTTGAAGTATATAACTTTTTAGACACTCAACCCACCAGAGGACTCAAACACTGGCCATCAAGGTGGCAGTTACACACTGTATCCACTACACCGTACTTCAGAGCCCTAAAATGGTAGGAATTCTAAGGAATTTCACCAACCAGAACTCCATTCCTCTCTAGGTAATGAGATGGTGAGGGACCATCTAGTGTTCTTTCATCGAGTCCTGTTATGTGGGAGAACTCATTGCTAAAAGCTTAATGCACAGATTTCCTTATAACCACAAGTTTGAAGTATATAACTTTTTAGGCACTCAACCCACCTAGGGACTCAAACACTGGCTATCAAGGTGGAAGTTACACACTATATCCACTACACCATACTTCAGAGCCCTAAAAAGGTGGAAATTCAAAGGTATTTAACCAACCAGAACTCTATTCCTTTCCAGGCAATGAGATAGTGAGGGACCTCTTGTGTTCTTTCTTCGAGCCCTGTTATGTGGGAGAACTCAGTGCCAAATGCTTAATGCACAGACTTGCTTATAACCACAAGTTTGAAGTATATAACTTTTTAGACACTCAACCCACCAGGGGACTAGAACACTCGCCATCAAGGTGGCAGTTACACACTGTATCCACTACACCATACTTCAGAGCCCAAAAAACGTAGTAATTATAGGGTATTAAACCAACCAGAACTCCCTTCCTCTCCAGGCAATGAGATAGTGAGGGACCTCTAGTGTTCTTTCATCAAGCCCTGTTTTGTGGGAGAACTCAGTACCAAATGCTTAATGCACAGACTTGCTTATAACCACAAGTTTGAAGTATATACCTTTTTAGACACTCAACCCACCAGGGGACTCCCACACGGCATCAAGGTGGCAGTTACACACTGTATCCACTACACCATACTTCAGAGCCCAAAAAATGTTGGTATTATAAGGTATTTCACCAACTAGAACTCCATTCCTCTCCAGGCAGTGAGATAGTGAGGGACCTCTAGTGTTCTTTCAACAAGCCCTGTTTTATGGGAGAACTCAGTGCTAAATGCACAGACTTGCTTATAACCACAAGTTTGAAGTATATAACTTTTTAGACACTCAACCCACCAGAGGACTCAAACACTGGCCATCAAGGTGGCAGTTACACACTGTATCCACTACACCGTACTTCAGAGCCCTAAAATGGTAGGAATTCTAAGGAATTTCACCAACCAGAACTCCATTCCTCTCTAGGTAATGAGATGGTGAGGGACCATCTAGTGTTCTTTCATCGAGTCCTGTTATCTGGGAGAACTCAGTGCTAAAGGCTTAATGCACGGACTTCCTTATAACCACAAGTTTGAAGTATATAACTTTTTAGGCACTCAACCCACCTAGGGACTCAAACACTGGCTATCAAGGTGGAAGTTACAAACTATATCCACTACACCATACTTCAGAGCCCTAAAAAGGTGGAAATTCAAAGGTATTTAACCAACCAGAACTCCATTCCTTTCCAGGCAATGAGATAGTCAGGGACCTCTTGTGTTCTTTCATCGAGCCCTGTTATGTGGGAGAACTCAGTGCCAAATGCTTAATGCAAAGACTTGCTTCTAACCACAAGTTTGAAGTATATAACTTTTTAGACACTCAACCCACCAGGGGACTAGAACACTCGCCATCAAGGTGGCAGTTACACACTGTATCCACTACACCATACTTCAGAGCCCAAAAAACGTAGGAATTATAGGGTATTTAACCAACCAGAACTCCCTTCCTCTCCAGGCAATGAGATGGTGAGGGACCTCTAGTGTTCTTTAATCAAGCCCTGTTTTGTGGGAGAACTCAGTACCAAATACTTAATGCACAGACTTGCTTATAACCACAAGTTTGAAGTATATAACTTTTTAGACACTCAACACATCAGGGGACTAGAACACTGACCATCAAGGTGACAGTTACACACTTTGTCCACTACATCATACTTCAGAGCCCTAAAAAGGTAGGAATTCTAAGGTATTTAAGCAACCAGAACTCCATTCCTCTCCAGGCAATGAGATCGTCAGGGACCTCGATTGGTCTTTCATCGAGCTGTGTTATGTGGGAGAACTCAGTGCCAAATGCTTAATGCACAGACTTGCTTATAACGCAAGTTTAAAGAATATAACTTTTTAGACACTTAACCCACCAGGGGACTCCCACACGTTATCAAGGTGGTAGTTACACACTGTATCCACTACATCATACTTCTGAGCCCTAAATATGTAGAAATTCTGAGGAATTTAACTAACCAGAAAAGAATTCCTCTCCAGGCAATGAGATAGTGAGGGACCTCGAGTGATCTTTCATCGAGCTCTGTTATGTGGGAGAACTCAGTGCCAAATACTTAATGCACAGACTTGCTTATAACCACAAGTTTGAGGTATATAACTTTTTAGATACTCAACCCACCAGGGGACTAGAACACTGGCCATCAAGGTGGCAGTTACACACTGTATCCACTGCACTATACTTTAGAGCCCTAAAACGGTAGGAATTCTAAGGCATTTAACCAACCAGAACTCCATTCATCTCCAGGCAATGAGATAGTGTGGGACCTCTAGTGTTCTTTCATCGAGCCATTATTTTGGGAGAACTCAATGCCAAATGCTTGATGCACAGACTTGCTTATAATTGCAAGTTTGAAGAATATAACTTTTTAAGACACTCAAGCCACCAGGGGACTCGAACATTCGCCATCAAGGTGGCAGTTCCACACTATATCCACTACACCATGTTTCAGAGCCCTAAAAAGGGTAGAAATTCTAAGGTATTTAACCAAACAGAACTCCATTCCTCTCTAGGCAATGAGGTAGTGAGGGACCTCTATTGTTCTTTCATCGAGCCCTGTTATTTGGGAGAACTCAGTGCCAAATGCTTAAAGCACAGACTTGCTTATAACCACATGTTTGAAGTATAAAACTTTTTAGACCCTCAACCCATCAGGAGACTTGAAACTCACCATCAAAGTGGCAGTTACACACTGTATCCACTACACCATACTTCAGAGCCCAAAAAACGTAGTAATTATAGGGTATTAAACCAACCAGAACTCCCTTCCTCTCCAGGCAATGAGATAGTGAGGGACCTCTAGTGTTCTTTCATCAAGCCCTGTTTTGTGGGAGAACTCAGTACCAAATGCTTAATGCACAGACTTGCTTATAACCACAAGTTTGAAGTATATACCTTTTTAGACACTCAACCCACCAGGGGACTCCCACACGGCATCAAGGTGGCAGTTACACACTGTATCCACTACACCATACTTCAGAGCCCAAAAAATGTTGGTATTATAAGGTATTTCACCAACTAGAACTCCATTCCTCTCCAGGCAGTGAGATTGTGAGGGACCTTTAGTGTTCTTTTATCGAGCCCAGTTATGTGGAAGAAATCAGTGTCAAATGCTTAATGCACACACTTGCTTATAACCACAAGTTTGAAGAATATAACTTTTTAGACACTTAAGCAACCAGGGGACTCGAACACTAGCTATCAAGGTGGCAGTTATACACTGTATCCACTACACCATACTTCAGAGCCCTTAAAAGGTAGGAATTCTAAGGTATTTAACCAACCAGAACTCCATTCCTCTCCAGGCAATGAGATAGTGAGGGACCTCTAGTGTTCTTTTATCGAGCCCAGTTATGTGGAAGAAATCAGTGCCAAATGCTTAATGCACAGACTTGCTTATAACCACAAGTTTGAAGTATACAACTTTTTAGACATTAAACCCACCAGGGGAATCCCACACGCAATCAAGGTGGCAGTTACACATTGTATCCACTACACCATACTTCAGAGCCCTAAAAAGGTAGGAATTCTAAGGTATTTAACCAACCAGAACTCCATTCCTCTCCAGGCAATGAGATCGTGAAGGACCTCGATTGGTCTTTCATCAAGCTGTGTTACGTGGGAGAACTCAGTGCCAAATACTTAATGCGCAGACTTGCTTATAACCACAAGTTTGAAGTATATAACTTTATAGACACTCAACCCACCAGGGGACTCGAACACTGGCAATCAAGGTGGACGTTACACACTGTATCCAATACACCATACTTCAGAGCCCTAAAAGGTAGGAATTCTAAGGTATTTAATCATCCAGAACTCCATTCCTTTCCATGCAATGAGATTGTGAGGGACCTCTAGTGTTCTTTCATCGAGCCCTGTTATGTGTGAGAACTCAGTGCCAAATTCTTAATGCACAGACTTGCTTATAACCACAAGTTTGAAGTATATAACTTTTTAGACACTCAACCCACCAGGGGACTCCCACACGGTATCAAGGTGGTAGTTACACACTGTATCCACTACACCATACTTCAGAGCCTAAAAAAGGTAGGAATTATAAGGTATTTAACCAAACAGAACTCCATTCCTCTCCAGGCAGTGAGATAGTGAGGGACCTCTAGTGTTCTTTCATCAAGCCCTGTTATGTGGGAGAACTCAGTGCCAAATGCTTAATGCACAGACATGCTTATAACCACAAGTTTGAAGTATATAACTTTTTAGACTCTCAACCCACCAGGGGACTAGAACACTGGCCATCAAGGTAACAGTTACACACTGTATCCACTACACCATACTTCAGAGCCCTAAAAAGGTAGGAATTCTAAGGTATTTAACCAACCAGAACTCCATTCCTCTCCAGGCAGTGAGATAGTGAGGGACCTCTAGTGTTCTTTCATCGAGCCCTGGTATGTGGGAGAACTAGGTGCCAAATGCTTAATGCACAGACTTGCTTATAACCACAAGTTTGAAGTATATAACTTTTTAGACATTAAACCCATCAGGAGACTCGAACACTCACCATCAAGGTGGGAGTTACACACTGTATCCACTACACCATACTTCTGAGCCCTAAATATGTAGAAATTCTAAGGAATTTAACTAACCAGAAAAGAATTCCTCTCCAGGCAATGAGATAGTGAGGGACCTCGAGTGTTCTTTCATCGAGCTCTGTTATGTGGGAGAACTCAGTGCCAAATACTTAATGCACAGACTTGCTTATAACCACAAGTTTGAGGTATATAACATTTTAGATACTCAACCCACCAGGGGACTAGAACACTGGCCATCAAGGTGGCAGTTACACACTGTATCCACTGCACTATACTTCAGAGCCCTAAAAAGGTTGGAATTCTAAGGTATTTACCCAACCAGAACTCCATTCATCTCCAGGCAATGAGATAGTAAGGGACCTCTAGTGTTCTTTCATCGAGCCATTATTTTGGGAGAACTCAGTGCCAAATGCTTGATGCACAGACTTGCTTATAATTGCAAGTTTGAAGAATATAACTTTTTAAGACACTCAAGCCACCAGGGGACTCGAACATTCGCCATCAAGGTGGCAGTTCCACACTATATCCACTACACCATGTTTCAGAGCCCTAAAAGGGTAGAAATTCTAAGGTATTTAACCAAACAGAACTCCATTCCTCTCTAGGCAATGAGGTAGTGAGGGACCACTAGTGTTCTTTCATCGAACCCTGTTATTTGGGAGAACTCAGTGCCAAATGCTTAAAGCACAGACTTGCTTATAACCACATGTTTGAAGTATAAAACTTGTTAGACCCTCAACCCATCAGGAGACTCGAAACTCACCATCAAGGTGGCAGTTACACACTGTATCCACTACACCATACTTCAGAGCCCTAAATATGTAGAAATTTTAAGGAATTTAACCAACCAGAACACCATTCCTCTCCAGGCAATGACATAGTGAGGGACCTCGAGTGTTCTTTCATCGAGCTCTGTTATGTAGGAGAACTCAGTGCCAAATACTTAATGCACAGACTTGCTTATAACCACAAGTTTGAAGTATATTACTTTTTAGACACTCAACCCACCAGGGGACTAGAACACTGGCCATCAAGGTGGCAGTTACACACTGTATCCACTACAGCATACTTCAGAGCCCTAAAAAGGTAGGAATTAAATACCCATTTAACCAACCAGAACTCCATTCCTCTCCAGGCAATGAGATAGTGAGGGACCTCTAGTGTTCTTTTATCGAGCCCAGTTATGTGGAAGAAATCAGTGCCAAATGCTTAATGCACACACTTGCTTATAACCACAAGTTTGAAGAATATAACTTTTTAGACACTTAAGCAACCAGGGGACTCGAACACTGGCTATCAAGGTGGCAGTTATACACTGTATCCACTACACCATACTTCAGAGCCCTTAAAAGGTAGGAATTCTAAGGTATTTAACCAACCAGAACTCCATTCCTCTCCAGGCAATGAGATAGTGAGGGACCTCTAGTGTTCTTTTATCGAGCCCAGTTATGTGGAAGAAATCAGTGCCAAATGCTTAATGCACAGACTTGCTTATAACCACAAGTTTGAAGTATACAACTTTTTAGACATTAAACCCACCAGGGGAATCCCACACGCAATCAAGGTGGCAGTTACACATTGTATCCACTACACCATACTTCAGAGCCCTAAAAAGGTAGGAATTCTAAGGTATTTAACCAACCAGAACTCCATTCCTCTCCAGGCAATGAGATCGTGAAGGACCTCGATTGGTCTTTCATCAAGCTGTGTTACATGGGAGAACTCAGTGCCAAATACTTAATGCGCAGACTTGCTTATATCCACAAGTTTGAAGTATATAACTTTATAGACACTCAACCCACCAGGGGACTCGAACACTGGCAATCAAGGTGGACGTTACACACTGTATCCACTACACCATACTTCAGAGCCATAAAAGGTAGGAATTCTAAGGTATTTAATCAACCAGAACTCCATTCCTTTCCATGCAATGAGATTGTGAGGGACCTCTAGTGTTCTTTCATCGAGCCCTGTTATGTGTGAGAACTCAGTGCCAAATTCTTAATGCACAGACTTGCTTATAACCACAAGTTTGAAGTATATAACTTTTTAGACATTCAACCCACCAGGGGACTCCCACACGGTATCAAGGTGGTAGTTACACATTGTATCCACTACACCATACTTCAGAGCCTAAAAAAGGTAGGAATTATAAGGTATTTAACCAAACAGAACTCCATTCCTCTCCAGGCAGTGAGATAGTGAGGGACCTCTAGTGTTCTTTCATCAAGCCCTGTTATGTGGGAGAACTCAGTGCCAAATGCTTAATGCACAGACATGCTTATAACCACAAGTTTGAAGTATATAACTTTTTAGACTCTCAACCCACCAGGGGACTAGAACACTGGCCATCAAGGTAACAGTTACACACTGTATCCACTACACCATACTTCAGAGCCCTAAAAAGGTAGGAATTCTAAGGTATTTAACCAACCAGAACTCCATTCCTCTCCAGGCAATGAGATAGTTCCTATCAACAATACCTTTCAGGACCCTTTCCTCCATTTTATGAGCTGTCGAGAAGAAGTTCCTTTAAAATAGTTTGATAGGGGGTACATGTGTTGTGTTAGTTGACTCTTCAGGGGTTGCATGGCGTTTTACCATTCTTCTTATGACGTCTTCAACAAAACCATTAGAGAAGCCATTGTTGACTAGGACCTGACTTACCCTACAGAGTTCCTCATCGACTTGCTTCCATCCTGAGCTGTGGTTGAGAGCACGATCGACGTAAGCATTGACGACACTCCTTTTTGTACCTGTGAGGGCAGTCACTATTGGCATTGAGGAACATTCCTATGTTTGTTTCCTTAATGTAGACTGCAGTGTGGAAACCTCCACCCCTTTCTGTGACTTTTACATCTAGAAAGGGCATCTTCCCATCCTTCTCCATGTCGTAAGTGAAACTCAACACAAAATTCCGCTCGAATGCCTCCTTCAGCTCCTGCAGACGTCTGATATCAGGTATCTGTGTAAAAATGTCGTCAACATACCTGCAGTATAAGGCAGGTTTAGAGTACATGTCAACTAAGACCTTCTGTTCAATGGTGCCCATGTAGAAGTTTGAAAACAGGACACCTAGGGGAGAACCCATGCCGACCCCAGCTACTAGCTGATAAATGTGCCTATCTGGGCTCAAGAAGGGTCCCATTTTAGTACAAGCTTGGAGTAGTTTCCTTAGAATGTTTTCTGGTATGTCAAGAGGAGTACAAGTCAGATCATGATTCACTCTGTCCGCTATCATCCCGATTGTTTCATCCACAGGTTCGTTGGTAAACAGTGATTCTTTGTCCAAGCGATGCTCTTATTCCTGTGGCCCGTGTTCCCCGCAGTAAGTCAACAAATTCCTTTGGAGACTTCAGGCTGAAAGCACAAGGTACATAAGGAGTCAGCAAGCCGTTAAGTCGCTTCGCCAGTCTGTACGTGGGTGTGGGTATCTGGCTGATGATTGGCCGAAGTGGGTTTCCAGGCTTGTGGGTCTTGACATTTCCATATGCATACTCAGGTTTGTATTCCCTGATAACGTTTGGCAGGTAGAGTCAGGATTTCTTGGCGTTCATAGTTTCAATCAATCTGTTTACCTTTGTTTTCAATTCGTCTGTAGTGTCCTTCGTTACCCTTTGGAATTAATTTGGTTAGAGAGTATGAGGTTCATTTTCGCCAGATATTAGTCTTTTTTAAGAATGACGTATATTGGCGACTTGTCACAGAAGGACCGTTCGGTAAAGGTATAAATTCCACGATAGGACAGCATACCATACAACAAGTAATCAATGTTGATGTTATGGCCGGCAGTGAATATTCGATTCACACAAAAATAATATTTTTAGTTCATTCTTGTCTACAAAAAACTGAGAATCTAAATGGCATGAATGTAAGAAGTCAACAACAATAAAGCTAAAGTTTCGAGCTCCCGAACAAAGATGGCACGTCATTCTCTCGGATTTAACTCGCAGCAAATATTCATTAGGAAAAGAAGTAGTTAGCACCCATTTGTGCAGTGAAGTTTTCTGGTTATGATTCACGTAAATTAAATACCGCTACCAGAATGCACACAAATATGTAACAAAAGCTGCATTTTCAAGACAATTCAACTGGAAACATTAACTTCAACAGACCGTTCAATAGGAATTATTCTTCCAATAAAAAGTCTAAAATTAATAAATACTATGCATAAATAATGCACCTGTCTTACCTGGAGTGTATGTACAGTCTAAGTACCCGAAGCAGGTATCAGGGATTGGTGGTGGTGTAGCAGGTGGTCTTTACTGCGTCTTCTGCGTCACAGGGAGATAAGAGACAGCTCTCTCAAGCTACACATGTTGTGTTCCCTTCTCCTCCACGCCCCTCATCATTCTTCCTCCACACCCACCTCCCACACTGATATGGAAGACAAAGATGAATGTGTGTACATCTGTGCTTTAACATAGGTGATAAAGATGGTGTGGGATTGTGGGATGTATCTGTACATTAGCATGGGAGATGAAGGTGATATTATTCAACAACCCTTGATGGACGAGCATGAACGTTTTATAGTCGGACTACACTCTTCTGAGCACTGCTGTAATAGGTGGACTAGATTCTTCTGAGCACTACTGTAATGGGGTGGACTAGACTCTTCTGAGCACTACTGTAATAGGTGGACTAGACAAAAAAAGAGCACTACTGTAATGGGTAGACTAGACTCTTCTGAGCACTACTGTAATGGGTAAACTAAACTCATCTGAGCACTACTGTAATGGGTAGAATAAACTCCTCTGAGCACTATTGTAATGGTTAGACTAAACTCTTCTGAGCATTACTGTAATAGGTAGAGGGTAGACTAAACTCTTCTGACCATTGTAATAGGTGGACTAGACTTAATCATTTATATTAAGATTGACTACAATCTTAATATGTGATTGACTACAATCCTTTACATCTCACACTGTATACAAAGAGCTAAAATCCCTTGAAACCGAGCAAAAAGAAACCATGCGTCTCATCCTTGGGGAGTCCAAAATCCACGAGAATAGTTAATATGAGAGCCGAGTTAAAATTAGCTAGCAAAAGTGAGAAAATTTTGTCCATTAGCACAGGTTTCGGTGTGAAAGCATTGAGTAGACATCGGCAATACATGAAATTTCAAGCTATGCTCTCTAGTATGCTACAATCACCTAAGGTCTATAGAAGAGGGAAATCTGATTATGCATTTTGGTTTTACAAGGGAGCCAGCTCTGTGGGGAAATCTGGCTCCAGAATAATACTGATAAAATGTATAATTTTAAGAATGAAAAATAATTATTAATTCTAAGATAGCTCGAAGGACCAGAATGAGTGATAAAATGAGAAAATCAGTGGCTTATAGATCTATGATTATATGTGAATCAAATCCATTAAGCAATGACTGTAAATTATATAATTCTAGAGTCAGCCTCCCATGACACATTTTTTTTTTTTGGGGGGGGGGGTATTCTATAAGATATTCTATCTATGTGTAACATATATTATGCAATATTAATAATGAGTATAATATGCACACACATAGATAATGAGTAAATTATGGAATGCAAGAAATACTACTGCAATGTAAAGATTAATAATGCAGAAAAGGCAGTATCATATATATATATATATATATATATATATATATATATATATATATATATATATATATATATATATATATATATATATATATATATATATATATATATATATATATATATATATATATATATATATATATATATATATATATATATATATATATATATATAAAAGATAGTTCATTACATATTACCAAGGCTGATAAGTCAAATGCAGTAGTTATTATGAATAAAGATGACTATGTCCGAAAAATGGAGTTATTCTTGGAAGACAGGGATACTTATCTATTGGTTAACAGAGATCCTACTGAAAAAGTGATTGCACATTTTAACAAAACTCTTAAAACTGTGTGTAAAGGCGATAAAGAGTTGATATCTAGGCTAACAAGTCGATCCCCCTCTCTTCCTTACATGTATGGTCTTATAAAAACTCATAAGCCATATAATCTGGCAAGGCCGATTATTAGTTCAATTGGTTCGGCGGTTTATAAACTCTCTAAGTGGTTAGTCAAAGTTTTGTCCCCTATAGTTGGTACTATTTCCAACTCACACTTGACAAACAATGTGGACTTAGTTAATAAGCTATCCACACTGAATTTAAATTTTGATTTTAAACTTATAAGTTTCGATGTGACCTCTTTATTCACTAAAGTTCCTGTTGATGATCTGTTAGAATTTCTACGTGAGGAACTGCCTAAATATAATTTGAGCCTGCAGACCAATAAAGTATTGGAACTTATTAAATTGTGTATAAAAGACAATTATTTTAGTTTTAATGGAAAATTTTTCAAACAAACTTTTGGTATGGCGATGGGCAATCCCCTGTCCCCAGTTTTAAGCAATTTGTATATGGAATTCTTTGAAACAAAAATCTTATCCAGGATTATCCCGGCTAATGTAGTTTGGTTTAGGTATGTTGATGATATTTTGTGCTTATGGCCGTGCAACAAAGACCAGATAGTTTTTCTTAATGAACTCATTTCTTTGGTACCTTCAATAAAATTCACTTGTGAGACTGAGGAGAATTGTACTCTTCCGTTTTTGGACATTATGATTCATAGAGTCACTAGAAAGTTCAAATTTAATGTGTATAGGAAACCTACCAACGTTGGGTCGTATGTTCATTTTTATTCGAATCATCATTGTAAAGTTAAACAGGCAGTATTTTCAGGAATGCTTCTACGAGCTTTGAGGGTTTGCAGCCCTGAGTTTTTTGATGAAGAGATTGCTAAAATATATGAAATTGGGAAGAGTTTACAATATCCTAAGAGGTTTTTGGATTTCTCGTTTGTACAAGCCAAGCGTACGTTTTATAATCACATCCCTAAGGTGAAACCAAAAATTATTAACTCATTGGTGGTACCTTATGCGAGTGGACTTGCAAAATTGTCTCTAATTTTTAAGAAACTTAATATAAATTTGGTGTTCACTAATAGTACGATCAAATCCAATTTAATAAAAAACTCCCCTGACACAGCAGGTTGTGTGTATTCGATTCCCTGCAATGATTGTGATTCTGTGTACCTTGGACAAACAGGAAAGTCCTTACAATTGCGGTTGTCACAACATGCTTATAGTATTAGAACTGCCCAAACGTCTAATGCATTGTATCTACATACGAGTTTATGCGATCACAATATTAACTGGAATGGGGCAAAAAGCATTACCAATTGTGGGGATTTCGTGGAACGGAATTTGATTGAGTCTGCTCTAATCAGTCAGTGTCCAAATCTTCTTAATGTTAGTACTGGTATGTACAAACTTGATCCATTTTTAAGTTATAATATTGCACAACAGTTTAAGAAACAACTCTGATAGAGAGGCTTACAATGTCTCATTATAATTGTATATTCATATATTGTGTGTTCATGAGGCTTTTCTTTATCTTTCATCCTTATTCTCTGACCGCTTAATCCTCTTTGACCATTCTAAGCTAAGCTATACCTGTTTTTGGTTAATTCTTTCCCTAGGAATGGGTTGGTCAGGTGTCGGCCTATATATCCTCCCCCTTCCCTTCTCCTTAGTCAGTCTGGTGTTGACAAAGGCTTTAACAAGCCGAAACGTTCACCTCATTTCATATTTCTCTGTGGATTTTCCGCATAAAATGATCAGTGTTTTGTGATCGTCAATTGCATATATATATATATATATATATATATATATATATATATATATATAAAGTTGTATATATATACATATATATATATATATATATATATATATATATATATATATATATATATATATATATATATATATATATATATATATATATATATATATATATATATATATATATATATATATATATATATACATATATATATATATATATATATATATATATATATATATATATATATATATATATATATATATATATATATATATATATATAAATATATATATATATATATATATATATATATATATATATATATATATGTATATATATACAACTTTAGAACACTTTCCCACCAGGAGACTCGAACCCTAGCCAGCACAGAAGCCTTCCAGCAACTGGCATAACAGGTACGCCTTAACCCTCTCCACCACCTGCTCAGACCCTTAAAAGAGATGGTAATTTCGGAGTATTTAAATACACCAAAGATCACCACCTCCCAAGAGCACTAGAGCAAGTGAGGGGTCATTTAGACGTTAATTTCATCAAGTCCCTGTTAATATGGGAAGACACAGTGTCTATGCTTAAGGCACAACTCTCCTAAACACGAGAGTGAAGTATACAACTTTAGAACACTTTCCCACCAGGAGACTCGAACCCTAGCCAGCACAGAAGCCTTCCAGCAACTGGCATAACAGGTACGCCTTAACCCTCTCCACCACCTGCTCAGACCCTTAAAAGAGATGGTAATTTTGGAGTATTTAAATACACCAAAGATCACCACCTCCCAAGAGCACTAGAGCAAGTGAGGGGTCATTTAGACGTTAATTTCATCAAGTCCCTGTTAATATGGGAAGACACAGTGTCTATGCTTAAGGCACAACTCTCCTAAACACGAGAGTGAAGTATACAACTTTAGAACACTTTCCCACCAGGAGACTCGAACCCTAGCCAGCACAGAAGCCTTCCAGCAACTGGCATAACAGGTACGCCTTAACCCTCTCCACCACCTGCTCAGACCCTTAAAAGAGATGGTAATTTCGGAGTATTTAAATACACCAAAGATCACCACCTCCCAAGAGCACTAGAGCAAGTGAGGGGTCATTTAGACGTTAATTTCATCAAGTCCCTGTTAATATGGGAAGACACAGTGTCTATGCTTAAGGCACAACTCTCCTAAACACGAGAGTGAAGTATACAACTTTAGAACACTTTCCCACCAGGAGACTCGAACCCTAGCCAGCACAGAAGCCTTCCAGCAACTGGCATAACAGGTACGCCTTAACCCTCTCCACCACCTGCTCAGACCCTTAAAAGAGATGGTAATTTCGGAGTATTTAAATACACCAAAGATCACCACCTCCCAAGAGCACTAGAGCAAGTGAGGGGTCATTTAGACGTTAATTTCATCAAGTCCCTGTTAATATGGGAAGACACAGTGTCTATGCTTAAGGCACAACTCTCCTAAACACGAGAGTGAAGTATACAACTTTAGAACACTTTCCCACCAGGAGACTCGAACCCTAGCCAGCACAGAAGCCTTCCAGCAACTGGCATAACAGGTACGCCTTAACCCTCTCCACCACCTGCTCAGACCCTTAAAAGAGATGGTAATTTCGGAGTATTTAAATACACCAAAGATCACCACCTCCCAAGAGCACTAGAGCAAGTGAGGGGTCATTTAGACGTTAATTTCATCAAGTCCCTGTTAATATGGGAAGACACAGTGTCTATGCTTAAGGCACAACTCTCCTAAACACGAGAGTGAAGTATACAACTTTAGAACACTTTCCCACCAGGAGACTCGAACCCTAGCCAGCACAGAAGCCTTCCAGCAACTGGCATAACAGGTACGCCTTAACCCTCTCCACCACCTGCTCAGACCCTTAAAAGAGATGGTAATTTTGGAGTATTTAAATACACCAAAGATCACCACCTCCCAAGAGCACTAGAGCAAGTGAGGGGTCATTTAGACGTTAATTTCATCAAGTCCCTGTTAATATGGGAAGACACAGTGTCTATGCTTAAGGCACAACTCTCCTAAACACGAGAGTGAAGTATACAACTTTAGAACACTTTCCCACCAGGAGACTCGAACCCTAGCCAGCACAGAAGCCTTCCAGCAACTGGCATAACAGGTACGCCTTAACCCTCTCCACCACCTGCTCAGACCCTTAAAAGAGATGGTAATTTCGGAGTATTTAAATACACCAAAGATCACCACCTCCCAAGAGCACTAGAGCAAGTGAGGGGTCATTTAGACGTTAATTTCATCAAGTCCCTGTTAATATGGGAAGACACAGTGTCTATGCTTAAGGCACAACTCTCCTAAACACGAGAGTGAAGTATACAACTTTAGAACACTTTCCCACCAGGAGACTCGAACCCTAGCCAGCACAGAAGCCTTCCAGCAACTGGCATAACAGGTACGCCTTAACCCTCTCCACCACCTGCTCAGACCCTTAAAAGAGATGGTAATTTCGGAGTATTTAAATACACCAAAGATCACCACCTCCCAAGAGCACTAGAGCAAGTGAGGGGTCATTTAGACGTTAATTTCATCAAGTCCCTGTTAATATGGGAAGACACAGTGTCTATGCTTAAGGCACAACTCTCCTAAACACGAGAGTGAAGTATACAACTTTAGAACACTTTCCCACCAGGAGACTCGAACCCTAGCCAGCACAGAAGCCTTCCAGCAACTGGCATAACAGGTACGCCTTAACCCTCTCCACCACCTGCTCAGACCCTTAAAAGAGATGGTAATTTCGGAGTATTTAAATACACCAAAGATCACCACCTCCCAAGAGCACTAGAGCAAGTGAGGGGTCATTTAGACGTTAATTTCATCAAGTCCCTGTTAATATGGGAAGACACAGTGTCTATGCTTAAGGCACAACTCTCCTAAACACGAGAGTGAAGTATACAACTTTAGAACACTTTCCCACCAGGAGACTCGAACCCTAGCCAGCACAGAAGCCTTCCAGCAACTGGCATAACAGGTACGCCTTAACCCTCTCCACCACCTGCTCAGACCCTTAAAAGAGATGGTAATTTCGGAGTATTTAAATACACCAAAGATCACCACCTCCCAAGAGCACTAGAGCAAGTGAGGGGTCATTTAGACGTTAATTTCATCAAGTCCCTGTTAATATGGGAAGACACAGTGTCTATGCTTAAGGCACAACTCTCCTAAACACGAGAGTGAAGTATACAACTTTAGAACACTTTCCCACCAGGAGACTCGAACCCTAGCCAGCACAGAAGCCTTCCAGCAACTGGCATAACAGGTACGCCTTAACCCTCTCCACCACCTGCTCAGACCCTTAAAAGAGATGGTAATTTTGGAGTATTTAAATACACCAAAGATCACCACCTCCCAAGAGCACTAGAGCAAGTGAGGGGTCATTTAGACGTTAATTTCATCAAGTCCCTGTTAATATGGGAAGACACAGTGTCTATGCTTAAGGCACAACTCTCCTAAACACGAGAGTGAAGTATACAACTTTAGAACACTTTCCCACCAGGAGACTCGAACCCTAGCCAGCACAGAAGCCTTCCAGCAACTGGCATAACAGGTACGCCTTAACCCTCTCCACCACCTGCTCAGACCCTTAAAAGAGATGGTAATTTCGGAGTATTTAAATACACCAAAGATCACCACCTCCCAAGAGCACTAGAGCAAGTGAGGGGTCATTTAGACGTTAATTTCATCAAGTCCCTGTTAATATGGGAAGACACAGTGTCTATGCTTAAGGCACAACTCTCCTAAACACGAGAGTGAAGTATACAACTTTAGAACACTTTCCCACCAGGAGACTCGAACCCTAGCCAGCACAGAAGCCTTCCAGCAACTGGCATAACAGGTACGCCTTAACCCTCTCCACCACCTGCTCAGACCCTTAAAAGAGATGGTAATTTCGGAGTATTTAAATACACCAAAGATCACCACCTCCCAAGAGCACTAGAGCAAGTGAGGGGTCATTTAGACGTTAATTTCATCAAGTCCCTGTTAATATGGGAAGACACAGTGTCTATGCTTAAGGCACAACTCTCCTAAACACGAGAGTGAAGTATA
>NC_091233.1:15396864-15399023 GCF_040958095.1 Procambarus clarkii
CTCTGAATAATAAGGTACTATCTACAATGAAAAACTGATTAAATCTCAGCTGGGACAGAGGGACGTAGATGTAGTCCACTGTACATCAGTCTGGAAACAGTTTGAGACAGCACTACTTGAAACACGTGAGAATATGGCGACCACACGCTTCCTCAGGGGTGTCGCACCATGCTGCAATAATGATAATTCCGTTTTTTCCACCCCAAACTAGTATTCACACACATGTAAAGTAATGTCTAGATATTTGAAGGGGAAAGAGTTGCACTCACGTGGGATTATTATTACGCCTTCGGCGTCAAGACATGGCTACCTATATTAGTTATTATTGTGAGCTCACCAATGAAACTAAAAGGTAAAAATGCCTGCCGAACTTACCAGAATCCGTGATTCTGGTAAGCTGCGTACTCATTCTACGGTCCAGGTATGTAAGGATGCCGTTTGGATGGTAAGATTTGTTGGACCGCTTCGGAGCACTTTGTCGCTTGTTGATCTAATATGGCGAGAGTCTCTCTCCTTCCTTCCCGAAAGTCGCCCATGCGCATTAGCTCCCAGTAGGGGCTCGAGCATAAATTATATTTATTTATTAAAGCTAAATGGGGAAGGTGGCATTTATAAATATTATTGATGTTTTAAAAAAATACTTTATGTGGTGATGTTTAATTCTCACAGTGCAAGTCAGTTAATGTAGACTGCACAAATAAAACAATACTTGCTTGGTGGTGGAAATGATGTTAGATTATAATGTTATTTACTGGAACAGTGATCAAGCTGGGTACAGGAATTCCAATAAATTGTTGTATACTAAAAGTAAACCTATCACTAAATAATTATTCCTAATAAAGGAAAGTAAATGGTTACATCTGTGTTAGATCTACAGGTATGTTGAAATTTAGTCTCTCCGTGAGTGGCTGATGCAACACTACACAATTCTAGGAGAAATTACATGATGTTCCACAACCTAATACAGTAAATTGCAAAATACTAAGCTACATATTAGTAGCGTTAGTTAATTATTACGCTTAATGCAGGAAATACATCCTGTTGTATTAAGGATTAGTAAATGAATATTAGATGTGTATGAAGCCTAATACAGGAAATACATCCTGTTGTATTAGGAATGAGAATAACTGTTGGAAATTTCCAACAAACTCCATCAAAATCTATATAAATTAAAATGGAAACATTCGTTTGTTCAAAATCGCTAATTTCCGAAAGCTCTTAACCGACTGCTTTGAAATTTTCACACAACGTTCCATTCGCTTCCGAGCAGGTTTTTATATACATACTATATAGATGTCACGTCTGTGATGGTAAAAAAACATGTTTTTTTCTGAAAAACTGTGTCTTCCATGTGTTTTTCACGTGAGAGAAATTTTCAAAACGTCTTTACCGATTGCTTTGAAATTTTGACACAACGTTTCATTTGAAAAGCCGCATGTTTTTATATTCGTACTATATACATGCCTCACCTGTGATGGGAAAAAATAAGTTTTTTTTTATAATCAGCGCCATCTGTTGGATGTAAGAGCAACACACACTGTTATCTCCCAAAGTTCTTCACTGATTGCTTTGAAATTCTTATACAACGTGCCATTTGAATATGGACGTGTTTTTATATTCCTACTATATAGATGCCACACCTGTGACAGTTAAAAAATAATTTAAATAAAAAATAGCACCATCTGTTGAACGTAATAGCAACACACACACACACACGCTATACTAAATATGTTATGATTTCCACTTCAATGTTTCCGATTGCATCAATAAATAGAATTTTCATAGATTTCGATTTATTTTAATTTTGATTTAATTATTTTGTGTGACATTGTGTTGGAATTGAGCTTTGTTGTTTACCATACCGTTCATTTCAAAAGAATGATTTTTTTTTTTATTTCTTCATTTTTTTCATTTCGTTTTTTAATTGCTTTTCTTTCATATCAGTGATGGAAACATCAGATCATCTCATGTTCCCAATTTTCTGATGGAAACATCAGATCATTTGAGAATGCATCGGACGAGGGAGTGGGGAATGGTAGGGAGGACGAGTGGACAGGAGTGGGGGATGGTACTGAGAACGACGGGACAAGGGAGGGGGGGTAATGGTAGGGAGGACGAGGAGACGGGGGGTTGGGGATGGTGGGGACGAGGGAACAGGG
>NC_091233.1:15399523-15489523 GCF_040958095.1 Procambarus clarkii
ATCTATCTCCTTTCTTAAAAACTGGTATCACATTAGCAACTTTCCAAAACTCTGGCACTCTGCCTGACTCTATTGATTTATTAAATATGGTTGACAGTGGGTCACAAAGCTCCTCTTTGCATTCTTTAAGCACCCTAGCAAACACTTCATCCGGCCCTGGGGATTTGTTTGGTTTGAGTTTTACTATTTGTTTAAGAACATCCTCCCTGGTAACTGCTAAACTCGTCAACCTGTCCTCGTCCCCACCCACATAGACTTGTTCGGCTGAAGGCATATTGTTAAGTTCCTCTTTAGTAAATACAGATACAAAATATTTATTAAAAATACTACTCATCTCTTCATCACTATCTGTTATTTGACCTGTCTCAGTTTTTAATGGACCTATCCTTTCCCTAGTCTTAGTACGATATAACTGAAAAAACCCTTTAGGATTTGTCTTTGCTTGCCCTGCTATGCGAACTTCATAGTTTCTTTTTGCTTTCCTTATCTCTTTTTTAACATTTCTAACCAGTTGTACGAATTCCTGTTCTAAAGTGACCTCCCCATTTTTAATCCTTTTGTACCAAGCTCTCTTTTTACCTATAAGGTTCTTCAAATTCTTTGTTATCCACTTTGGGTCATTAGTATACGATCTATTCAATTTGTATGGTATACTACGTTCCTGTGCTTTGTTTAGAATATTCTTAAATAAGTTATATATTGAATCCACATCGAAATCCCCATTTAAGTCACCTATCGCTGGGTTCATGTCTCGCTCCAAGACCGGCCCACACCCCATACCCAAGCCTTTCCAATCAATTTGACCCAAAAAATTTCTTAGGCTTATTTCTTAGGTAATGATGATAGAGTTACAAGATACGAGCTAGATGGTGTTGAGATTGCGAAGTCGGATTGCGAAAGGGATCTGGGAGTTATGATTAGTAAGAATTAAAAACAAAAGGATCAATCTATCGACCAATTAGCCTAACGTCTATTGTGGGAAAGTTACTCGAATCTATAATAGCAAATAAAATTCGTCTTCATCTTGAAAAACATAAATTAATAATTGAGTCGCAACATGGTTTTATAAATGGCCGTTCATGTTTAACAAATTTGTTATCTTTTTATTCTAGCATTGTTGAGGCAGTTGATAGTGGTAAGGATTGCGATGTTGTATACCTTGACTTTAGCAAAGCTTTTGATACAGTGCCACATGAAAGACTGATTAAAAAGATAGAGTCTCATGGTATTGGGGGTGCTATATTAAGCTGGATTAGGGCATGGCTATACCAAAGGAAACAGAGAGTTAGTATAAATGGAATCAAGTCAGAGTGGGAAAATGTTGTAAGTGGAGTGCCTCAAGGCTCTGTCCTGGGACCTCTGTTGTTTATAATATATATAAATGATTTAGATTCAGGTTTGAGTAGCAACATTTGCAAATTTGCCGATGATACGAAAATCGGTAGGGAAATTAATTCGGAGGAGGACTCACTATCACTTCAAGTTGATCTAGATAGGGTTTTGAAATGGTCAAAGGATTGGCAGATGCAGTTTAATGCTGATAAATGTAAAGTTCTGAGGTTAGGTAATGATGATAGAGTTACAAGATACGAGCTAGATGGTGTTGTGATTGCGAAGTCGGATTGCGAAAGGGATCTGGGAGTTATGATTAGTAAGAATTTAAAACAAAAGGATCAATGCATAAATGTTCGTAATAAGGCAAATCGGACACTTGGATTTATTAATCGCAGCGTTAGTAACAAGACACCTGGTGTGGTTCTCAAGCTATATCTTGCTCTAGTTAGGCCCCATTTAGATTATGCAGTTCAGTTTTGGTCGCCATATTATAGAATGGATATAAATTCACTTGAACGTGTCCAGCGTAGGATGACTAAGTTAATTCCCCAAATTAGAAATCTTTCATATGAAGAAAGATTAACAAAGCTTAAGTTGCATTCACTGGAAAGGCGAAGAGTTAGGGGTGACATGATAGAGGTTTACAAGTGGATGAATGGACAAAACCGGGGGGATATTAATAGGGTATTAAAAGTATCAACACAGGACAGAACACGAAACAATGGGTATAAATTGGATAAGTTTAGATTTAGGAAAGACTTGGGTAAATACTGGTTCAGTAACAGGGTTGTTGATTTGTGGAACCAATTGCCGCGTAACATTGTGGAGGTGGTGTCCCTCGATTGTTTCAAGCACGGGTTGGACAAGTATATGAGTGGGATTGGGTGGTTATAGAATAGGAGCTGCCTCGTATGGGCCAATAGGCCTTCTGCAGTTACCTTTGTTCTTATGTTCTTATGTTCTTATGAACCAGTATTTACCCAAGTCTTTCCTAAATCTAAACTTATCCAATTTATACCCATTGTTTCGTGTTCTGTCTTGTGTTGATACTTTTAATACCCTATTAATATCCTCTTTGTTATGTCCATTCACCCACTTGTAAACCTCTATCATGTCACCCCTAACTCTTCGCCTTTCCAGTGAATGCAACTTAAGCTTCTTTCTTCATATGAAAGATTTCTAATTTGGGGAATTAACTTAGTCATCCTACGCTGGACACGTTCAAGTGAATTTATATCCATTCTATAATATGGTGACCAAAACTGAACTGCATAATCTAAATGGGGCCTAACTAGAGCAAGATATAGCTTGAGAACCACACCAGGTGTCTTGTTACTAACACTGCGATTAATAAATCCAAGTGTCCGATTTGCCTTATTACGAACATTTATGCATTGATCCTTTTGTTTTAAATTCTTACTAATCATAACTCCCAGATCCCTTTCGCAATTCGACTTCGCAATCTCAACACCATCTAGCTCGTATCTTGTAACCCTATCATCATTACCTAACCTCAGAACTTTACATTTATCAGCATTAAACTGCATCTGCCAATCCTTTGACCATTTCAAAACCCTATCTAGATCAACTTGAAGTGATAGTGAGTCCTCCTCCGAATTAATTTCCCTACCGATTTTCGTATCATCGGCAAATTTGCAAATGTTGCTACTCAAACCTGAATCTAAATCATTTATATATATTATAAACAACAGAGGTCCCAGGACAGAGCCTTGAGGCACTCCACTTACAACATTTTCCCACTCTGACTTGATTCCATTTATACTAACTCTCTGTTTCCTTTGGTATAGCCATGCCCTAATCCAGCTTAATATAGCACCCCCAATACCATGAGACTCTATCTTTTTAATCAGTCTTTCATGTGGCACTGTATCAAAAGCTTTGCTAAAGTCAAGGTATACAACATCGCAATCCTTACCACTATCAACTGCCTCAACAATGCTAGAATAAAAAGATAACAAATTTGTTAAACATTGAACGGCCATTTATAAAACCATGTTGCGACTCAATTATTAATTTATGTTTTTCAAGATGAAGACGAATTTTATTTGCTATTATGGATTCGAGTAACTTTCCCACAATAGACGTTAGGCTAATTGGTCGATAGTTAGACGCAAGTGATCTATCTCCTTTCTTAAAAACTGGTATCACATTAGCAACTTTCCAAAACTCTGGCACTCTGCCTGACTCTATTGATTTATTAAATATGGTTGACAGTGGGTCACAAAGCTCCTCTTTGCATTCTTTAAGCACTCTGGCAAACACTTCATCCGGCCCTGGGGATTTAACATAAGAACATAAGAACAAAGGTAACTGCAGAAGGCCTATTGGCCCATACGAGGCAGCTCCTATTCTATAACCACCCAATCCCACTCATATACTTGTCCAACCCGTGCTTGAAACAATCGAGGGACCCCACCTCCACAATGTTACGCGGCAATTGGTTCCACAAATCAACAACCCTGTTACTGAACCAGTATTTACCCAAGTCTTTCCTAAATCTAAACTTATCCAATTTATATCCATTGTTTCGTGTTCTGTCCTGTGTTGATACTTTTAATACCCTATTAATATCCCCCCGGTTATGTCCATTCATCCACTTGTAAACCTCTATCATGTCACCCCTAACTCTTCGCCTTTCCAGTGAATGCAACTTAAGCTTTGTTAATCTTTCTTCATATGAAAGATTTCTAATTTGGGGAATTAACTTAGTCATCCTACGCTGGACACGTTCAAGTGAATTTATATCCATTCTATAATATGGCGACCAAAACTGAACTGCATAATCTAAATGGGGCCTAACTAGAGCAAGATATAGCTTGAGAACCACACCAGGTGTCTTGTTACTAACGCTGCGATTAATAAATCCAAGTGTCCGATTTGCCTTATTACGAACATTTATGCATTGATCCTTTTGTTTTAAATTCTTACTAATCATAACTCCCAGATCCCTTTCGCAATCCGACTTCGCAATCACAACACCATCTAGCTCGTATCTTGTAACTCTATCATCACCTACCTAACCTCAGAACTTTACATTTATCAGCATTAAACTGCATCTGCCAATCCTTTGACCATTTCAAAACCCTATCTAGATCAACTTGAAGTGATAGTGAGTCCTCCTCCGAATTAATTTCCCTACCGATTTTCGTATCATCGGCAAATTTGCAAATGTTGCTACTCAAACCTGAATCTAAATCATTTATATATATTATAAACAACAGAGGTCCCAGGACAGAGCCTTGAGGCACTCCACTTACAACATTTTCCCACTCTGACTTGATTCCATTTATACTAACTCTCTGTTTCCTTTGGTATAGCCATGCCCTAATCCAGCTTAATATAGCACCCCCAATGCCATGAGACTCTATCTTTTTAATCAGTCTTTCATGTGGCACTGTATCAAAAGCTTTGCTAAAGTCAAGGTATACAACATCGCAATCCTTACCACTATCAACTGCCTCAACAATGCTAGAATAAAAAGATAACAAATTTGTTAAACATGAACGGCCATTTATAAAACCATGTTGCGACTCAATTATTAATTTATGTTTTTCAAGATGAAGACGAATTTTATTTGCTATTATAGATTCGAGTAACTTTCCCACAATAGACGTTAGGCTAATTGGTCGATAGTTAGACGCAAGTGATCTATCTCCTTTCTTAAAAACTGGTATCACATTAGCAACTTTCCAAAACTCTGGCACTCTGCCTGACTCTATTGATTTATTAAATATGGTTGACAGTGGGTCACAAAGCTCCTCTTTGCATTCTTTAAGCACCCTGGCAAACACTTCATCCGGCATTAAACTGCATCTGCCAATCCTTTGACCATTTCAAAACCCTATCTAGATCAACTTGAAGTGATAGTGAGTCCTCCTCCGAATTAATTTCCCTACCGATTTTCGTATCATCGGCAAATTTGCAAATGTTGCTACTCAAACCTGAATCTAAATCATTTATATATATTATAAACAACAGAGGTCCCAGGACAGAGCCTTGAGGCACTCCACTTACAACATTTTCCCACTCTGACTTGATTCCATTTATACTAACTCTCTGTTTCCTTTGGTATAGCCATGCCCTAATCCAGCTTAATATAGCACCCCCAATACCATGAGACTCTATCTTTTTAATCAGTCTTTCATGTGGCACTGTATCAAAAGCTTTGCTAAAGTCAAGGTATACAACATCGCAATCCTTACCACTATCAACTGCCTCAACAATGCTAGAATAAAAAGATAACAAATTTGTTAAACATGAACGGCCATTTATAAAACCATGTTGCGACTCAATTATTAATTTATGTTTTTCAAGATGAAGACGAATTTTATTTGCTATTATAGATTCGAGTAACTTTCCCACAATAGACGTTAGGCTAATTGGTCGATAGTTAGACGCAAGTGATCTATCTCCTTTCTTAAAAACTGGTATCACATTAGCAACTTTCCAAAACTCTGGCACTCTGCCTGACTCTATTGATTTATTAAATATGGTTGTTGATTTATTAAATATTAAATATGATTTGTTTGGTTTGAGTTTTACTATTTGTTTAAGAACATCCTCCCTGGTAACTGCTAAACTCGTCAACCTGTCCTCGTCCCCACCCACATAGACTTGTTCGGCTGAAGGCATATTGTTAATATGCATATTGTTAAAAGGATTGGAAACGTTTGTTTTATCATATCAGATATGATATTGTGTGTGGACTTAAATAGGTTTCCAAAACTTATAACCAAAACCTATGTATCTAACACTAATTTGAGATGTGGCAACTTTACAATCCTAACCTGAATCATTCAAAATCCATTCATATACCAATATGAATCTCTTATGAAAGGTTTGAGCCTATAATCTGAACCCTTTTCACATCTTTGTGTTTAAAGTTAAATTTCTTGAAATTAAATTATATTTTATATTATATTATTTTTATTAAATTTTATATTATATTATTATTTTCAATTTAAATATTAAAACCAATTTAAGGGTAAAAAAAATCTAATAATTTATATTTCTTTTATTATTTACTAACAATTATAATTATTTACTAACGGAGAGAGGGGAGGCTGTACGGCGGAGAGTGGCGGCTGTGGCGGATAGTGGCGGCGGGCGGACAGTGGCGGCGGGCGGACAGTGGCGGCGGCGGGCGGACAGTGGCGGCGGGCGGACAGTAGCGGCGGGCGGACAGTGGCGGCGGTGGCGGATAGTGGCGGCGGGCGGACAGTGGCGGCGGTGGCGGATAGTGGCGGCGGGCGGACAGTGGCGGCGGTCGGACAGTGACGGCGGTGGCGGATAGTGGCGGCTGTGGCGGATAGTGGCGGCGGGCGGACCGTGGCGGCTGTGGCGGCGGTGGTGGACAGTGGCGGCGGGCGGACAGTGGCGGCGGCGGACGGACAGTGGCGGCGGCGGGCGGACAGTGGCGGCGGCGGGCGGACAGTGGCGGCGGCGGGCGGACAGTGGTGGCGGCGGGCGGACAGTGGCGGCGACGGGCGGACAGTGGTGGCGGCGGGCGGACAGTGGTGGCGGCGGGCGGACAGTGGTGGCGGCGGGCGGACAGTGGTGGCGGCGGGCGGACAGTGGTGGCGGCGGGCGGACAGTGGTGGCGGCGGACGGACAGTGGTGGCGGCGGGCGGACAGTGGTGGCGGTGGCAGACAGTGGTGGCGGTGGCAGACAGTGGTGGCGGTGGCGGACAGTGGTGGCGGTGGCGGATAGTGGCAGCGGGCGGACAGTGGCGGCGGGCGGACAGTGGTGGCGGTGGCGGATAGTGGCGGCGGGCGGACAGTGGCGGTGGGCGGACAGTGGCGGCGGTGGCGGATAGTGGCGGCGGGCGGACAGTGGCGGCAGGCGGACAGTGGCGGCGGTGGCGGACAGTGGCGGCGGGCGGACAGGGCGGCGGCGGGCGGACAGTGGCGGCGGGCGGACAGTGGCGGCGGGCGGACAGTGGCAGCGGTGGCGGATAGTGGCGGCGGGCGGATAGTGGCGGCGGGCGGACAGTGGCAGCGGGCGGACAGTGGCGGCGGTGGCGGATAGTAGCGGCGGGCGGATAGTGGCGGCGGGCGGACAGTGGCAGCGGGCGGACAGTGGCGGCGGTGGCAGATAGTAGCGGCGGGCGGATAGTGGCGGCGGGCGGACAGTGGCAGCAGGCGGACAGTGGCGGCGGTGGCGGATAGCGCCGGCGGGCGGACAGTGGCGGCGGTGGCGGATAGTGGCGGCGGGCGGACAGTAGCGGCGGGCGGACAGTGGCGGCGGTGGCGGAGTGGCGGCTGTGGCGGATAGTGGTGGCGGGCGGACCGTGGCGGCTGTGGCGGCGGTGGTGGACAGTGGCGGCGGGCGGACAGTGGCAGCGGCGGGCGGACAGTGGCGGCGGCAGGCGGACAGTGGTGGCGGCAGGCGGACAGTGGTGGCGGTGGGCGGACAGTGGTGGCGGTGGCGGACAGTGGTGGCGGTGGCGGACAGTGGCGGCGGTGGCGGACAGTGGCGGCGGTGGCGGACAGTGGCGGCGGTGGCGGCGGTGCGGCGGTGGCGGACAGTGGCGGCGGTGGCGGACACTGGCGGCTGTGTCTGGCGGTGGTGGCGGGCGGTGGCGGGCGGTGGCGGGCGGCGGCGGCTGTGATGAGTGGTGGCGGCTGTGGTGGGTGGTGGCGGCGGAGGTGGTGGGTGGTGGCGGCTGGCGGTGGTGAATGGTAGCGGCGGTGGTGGTGGGTGGTGGTGGCGGCGCCGGCTGGTGGTGGTGGGTGGTGGCGGCGGGTGGTGGGTGGTGGCGGCTGTGGTGGGTGGTGGCGATCGGCGGTGGTGGGGGCTGGTGGCGGCTGGCGGTGGCGACTGTGGCAACGGGCGGTGACGGCTGATAGCGGGCGGTGGTGGCGGCTGGTGGCAGGTGGTGGTGGCGGTGGTGGCGGCTGGTGGTGGCGGCTGGTGGTGGCGGCTGGTGGCGGGCGGTGGCAGCTGGTGGCGGCTGGTGGTGACGGCTGGTGGCAGTGGCAGCTGATGGCGGCTGGTGGTGGCGGTGATGGCGGCTGGTGGTGGCGGCTGGCGGTGGCGACTGTGGCAACGGGCGGTGGCGGCTGATGGCGGGCGGTGGTGGCGGCTGGTGGTGGTGGCAGCTGGTGGCGGCTGGTGGCGGTGATGGCGGCTGGTGGTGGTGGTGATGGCGGCTGGTGGCGGGCGGTGGCGGCTTGTGGCGGCTGGTGGTGGCGGCGGTGGTGGGTGGTGGTGGCGGCGGTGGTGGGTGGTGGTGGCGGGTGTGGTGGGTGGTGGCGGTGGTGTCGGCGGCGGCTGTGGTGGGTGGTGGTAGTGGCGGCGGCGGCTGTGGTGGGTGGTGGCGGCGGTGATGGGTGGTGGCGGCGGTGGTGGTGGGTGGTGGTGGCGGCGGCGATGATGGGTGGTGGCGGCGGTGGTGGTGGGTGGTGGTGGCGGCGGCGGCTGGTGGTGGTGGGTGGTGGCGACGGGTGGCGGTGGTGGGTGGCGGTGGCTGGTGGCGGGTGGCGGCTGGTGGTGGCTGGTGGTGGCGGCGGTGGTGGGTGGTGGTGGTGGTGGTGGGTGGTGGTGGCGGCGGTGGTGGGTGGTGGTGGCGGCTGTGGTGGGTGGTGGCGGTGGTGTCGGCGGCGGCTGTGGTGGGTGGTGGTGGTGGCGGCGGCGGCTGTGGTGGGTGGTGGCGGCGGTGATGGGTGGTGGCGGCGGTGGTGGTGGGTGGTGGTGGCGGCGGCGGCTGGTGGTGGTGGGTGGTGGCGGGGGGTGGCGGTGGTGGGTAGCGGTGGCTGGTGGCGGGTGGCAGCTGGTACGTGGTGGGTGGTGGCGGTGGGTGGTGGCGGCGGGTGGTGGGTGGCGGTGGTGGGTGGCGGTGGCTGGTGGCGGGTGGCGGCTGGTGGTGGGTGGTGGCGGGTGGCGGCTGGTGGTGGTTGGTGGCAGGTGGCGGCTGGTGGTGGGTGGTGGCAGGTGGCGGGTGGTGGTGGGTGGTGGCGGGTAGCAGCTGGTGGTGGGTGGCGGGTGGCGTCGGGTGGCGGCGGGTGGCGGCTGGTGGTGGCCAGCTGGGACACACCCTTCACCACTGAAGGTCTGAGCACAACTAACCATGTCTCTCTCACCACCAGAACAGTGTTTCCAGCTCGCGCTCTCAAAATGTTTCCTTCAAAGATTGTATATTATCTTTGAACAACAAGTTTGATTATCAAGGAAATAATGCATATATTATTGTCACATTAATACTGTGCAATATCTTATTACATTCCTGCTAAATAATTATAATTTGAAACAGGACAAAAAATCCAACATATATATAAAAACCAACATTAGAGATCACGAGGCCTAGGCCTCGCCTGTGACCACACATCCTGCCTCCCTGGCCTGCTACTCTCACACACCTCACACTCTTAACTCTCTCATAATCACTCTCACTCTCAATCACTCTTACGCACTATTACTCACTCTTACTCTCAATCACTCTTACACACTATTACTCACTCTTACTCTCAATCACTCTTACGCACTATTACTCACTCTTACTCTCAGTCATCCTAACTCACTCTCATACTCACTCTTACTCTGTCACTCTTACTCTGTCACTCTTACTCTCTGTCACTCTTACTCTCTGTCACTCTTACTCTGTCACTCTTACTCTGTCACTCTTACTCTCTGTCACTCTTACTCTCTGTCACTCTTACTCTCTGTCACTCTTACTCTGTCATTCTTACTCAATCTCAGTCACCCTTACCCATTCATACTCACTCTCTCACTCTTACTCTCATACTCTTACTCTCAATTACTCTTACTCTCAATCCCTCTTACTCCCAATCACTCCTACTCCCAATCACTCCTACTCTCAATCACTCCTACTCTCATTCTTACTCTTACTCTTACTCCCAATCACTCTTACTCTCAATCACTCTTATTCTCATTCTTACTCTTACTCTCACTCTTACTCTTACTCCCAATCACTCTTACTCCCAATCACTCTTACTCTCAATCACTCTTACTCTCAATCACTCTTACTCTCAATCACTCTTACTCTCATTCTTACTCTTACTCACTCTTACTCTCAATCACTCTTATTCTCATTCTTACTCCTACTCCCAATCACTCTTACTCCCAATCACTCTTACTCTCAATCACTCTTACTCCCAATCACTCTTACTCTCAATCACTCTTACTCTCAATCACTCTTACTCTCAATCACTCTTACTCTCAATCACTCTTACTCTCACTAACTCTCAATCACTCTTACTCTCACTCTAAATCTCAATCACTCTTATGCACTATTACTCACTCTTACTCTCAGTCATCCTTACTCACTCTCATACTCACTCTTACTCTGTCACTCTTACTCTCTGTCACTCTTACTCTCTGTCACTCTTACTCTCTGTCACTCTTACTCTCTGTCACTCTTACTCTCTGTCACTCTTACTCTCTATCACTCTTACTCTGTCACTCTTACTCACTCTCAGTCACCCTTACCCATTCATACTCACTCTCTCACTCTTACTCTCATACTCTTACTCTCAATTACTCTTACTCTCAATCCCTCTTACTCCCAATCACTCCTACTCCCAATCACTCCTACTCTCAATCACTCCTACTCTCATTCTTACTCTTACTCTTACTCCCAATCACTCTTACTCTCAATCACTCTTATTCTCATTCTTACTCTTACTCTCACTCTTACTCTTACTCCCAATCACTCTTACTCCCAATCACTCTTACTCTCAATCACTCTTACTCTCAATCACTCTTACTCTCAATCACTCTTACTCTCATTCTTACTCTTACTCACTCTTACTCTCAATCACTCTTATTCTCATTCTTACTCCTACTCCCAATCACTCTTACTCCCAATCACTCTTACTCTCAATCACTCTTACTCCCAATCACTCTTACTCTCAATCACTCTTACTCTCAATCACTCTTACTCTCAATCACTCTTACTCTCAATCACTCTTACTCTCACTAACTCTCAATCACTCTTACTCTCACTCTAACTCTCAATCACTCTTATGCACTATTACTCACTCTTACTCTCAGTCATCCTTACTCACTCTTACTCTGTCACTCTTACTCTCTGTCACTCTTACTCTCTGTCACTCTTACTCTCTGTCACTCTTACTCTCTGTCACTCTTACTCTCTGTCACTCTTACTCTCTATCACTCTTACTCTGTCACTCTTACTCACTCTCAGTCACCCTTACCCATTCATACTCACTCTCTCACTCTTACTCTCATACTCTTACTCTCAATTACTCTTACTCTCAATCACTCTTACTCCCAATCACTCTTACTCTCAATCACTCTTATTCTCATTCTTACTCTTACTCTCACTCTTTCTCCCAATCACTCACTCCCAATCACTCTTACTCTCAATCACTTACTCTCAATCACTCTTACTCTCAATCACTCTTACTCTCATTCTTACTCTTACTCACTCTTACTCTCAATCACTCTTATTCTCATTCTTACTCCTACTCTCACTCTTACTCCTACTCCCAATCACTCTTACTCCCAATCACTCTTACTCTCAATCACTCTTACTCTCAATCACTCTTACTCTCACTAACTCTCAATCACTCTTACTCTCACTCTAACTCTCAATCACTCTTACTCTCATACTCACCCTTACTCTCAATCACTTTTACTCTCACTCTTACTCATTCTGTCACCCTTACTCTCACTCTTACTCACTCTGTCACTCTTACTCACTCTCAGTCACTCTTATACTCACTCTTACTCACACTTACACACTCTCTGGCACTCTCACTCACCTTCAGTCAATCTTACTCACTCTTACCCACTCTCGCTCACTCTTACTCACTCTAGTTAATAAGAACACGCCAATATAAGACAACAAAACGTTTTCAGATTCTTTCACACCACTTTCCAGCAACTTTTATAATTTATATAAATTATCTTAGGGAATAATACATAAATTATATATTTAAACATGATATTAGTGTTTAGTGGAATGCATAAGGAGTCAAATTGTGTTAAAAAGAGCGATTTTTAGAAAATTTGGAAAACTACTTTTTTCTGATCATATTGTAACAAAATGGATTTTGAACATTTCACTCAGCCAATATATATCATTTACAATTTATTAATGAATTTTACAAAAAAAAAACACCATAAATTTTATATTTAAACATGTAAAAACTATTTGTAATACATTAGGAACAAAAAAGTTGAGAAAAACAATTTATTATAAAGCCTTTGTGTTTGGATTTTTTTATTAAAAGTTTCTCAAAGGCTCTCCTGCACCATTCTCAATGCAAATCATTCCCACGCCTATGGGAAGAGATAGACAAACGTTTTCTAGATGATTTGTGTTTGCTGGGTATATATCTTATCACACGGGGAGGTATAAACACTATTATATACAATGTATTCTTCTTCTGAAGACGTGGAGTGTTCCACGGTGCTCGACGATGCTAAGGTCTTGGTCCTCTTGTGGCCTCACGACGAATCCTTCGATTCTCTTGAGTCTACCCTGGCCACAGGCCAGCCAAATCACAGTTCCACTGGGGGCACCGTCGTGGAGGCCGTCAACCACAAATTCAGCCTGTAGCTGGCATGTTCCAATCAGCAACGCTGGTTAGGCCACTCCACGACCGATACTAGGGTAGCGAGCCCTAGTCAGGAGCCTCGTGTGATCCCAGAGATCACTCTCCTCACCACAACACCCCAGTGGTTAAGCGTCTCCACCAGTCAGTCCCGGGTATGACAATCCCTCAGCTGCCACGTCACAGGCAGGCTAACACCTCAGTGTTCATCCGGGGGGTGGTTATCTTCTTGAGGTTATCTTGAGATGATTTCGGGGCTTTTTTTTTTTTTTTTTTAGTGTCCCCGCGGCCCGGTCCTCGACCAGGCCTCCACCCCCAGGAAGCAGCCTGTGACAGCTGACTAACTCCCAGGTACCTATTTACTGCTAGGTAACAGGGGCATTCAGGGTGAAAGAAACTTTGCCCATTTGTTTCTGCCTCGTGCGGGAATCGAACCCACGCCACAGAATTACGAGTCCTGCGCGCTATCCACCAGGCTACGAGGCCCTCAAGTCACGAGGTGACTCACAGCTGCTGCAGCAAATACTTGGAGACAAGACGGCTGCCTTGGGTAGACTGATCCAACTTCCATTACAGCAGTCCCAGGTTGACTCTGTAATCAGATACGTCATCTGTAATAGGGACACTCTAGGGCACCTCACTTACAGGCTTAGACACAAACGCCCACCTATCCACTCCATAGATGGCATTGCTGTCTAAGCTCCACCTCACCAGAGGTCAGCAGCGGCTGTGTTATGAGCTGATCAGGACGGGAAACTAGCCCTTGTGGCCAGTATATCTCGTCCTCACTAGGTGGCGTCGTCCATTTGGAGGGGGTTCGGGAGCTGACCCACAGATGGCGTGGTCGTCCCTGCTCCGTGCTCGGACGCTGGGCTCGGGTCCGTAACACCTCCCCACCAAAAAGAATTTGGTTTGGGGTTCTATAAAGAAAAACACGAACCAAATTAGTACGTGGATACAACTCCACACGGACTCACATACATTACGAACTGGAGTGGCGAGGATGTCCTGTCCACAGAACTGTACGAACGGGAAACTCTGGCACAGATGAAACTTGAAGAAGGTAGGCAATGACCTGCCTGTTGCAACTTCCCACACCTTCACCGAGATGTCAATCCGGAGCATAATCTCACATCTCCCGAGTAAGGATCGATATTGACGCGATCCGGGGTGAATTGACACTTCCCTGTGTCGCGGCACCGATGATGGCTGGTCACAGACGGTATTTCTGGTACCGTTCCGGCGGTCCTCCAGGGAGACGGGAACCTGGAATATAGGGGTCTGATCATTTAGAGTGACAGCGACAGTGGGCAAGTCAGTACTTACAGCATACTCCTCTACTAGGTCCACACCTAGTCCCAACAGAGCTGTTTGTACAACGAAGATGGCATTCGCTCTGCCACCGTCAGGTCGACCAACGTTCCGTATAATGCTGCATCCAGGGTCAGCAATCACACGGGGGGGGTGTCAACCTGTCGAAAACAGTCACTCATAATATCACATCTCGTACCTCCTGTATCTACCATCACCTTCCAGGTCCCTCCTTTGACTGCAACACTCGCAGTGCAAATCTCCAATCCCTGGGATCTCTTCACGATGTTCATGGGAGCCATCATCTGTCGGGTCGTCCACTGGTTCTTACTGAGAGCACACACGAGAATAAAACAAAATACCGCTAAGAAACATTTGGTTAACTCAGGGATAAGTTTCATGAGCCTGAAATGTCCATAGCCAGCTATATCCATTAGCCTGGTTTGGACCGAAGAGGGCTCTAGAACCTTCACACATACCTCACATACCTCCGACGTCTGGGAATCTCTGGCCGGTTCAATGAACGCTGTACCTTGCCATCCCGCAAGTACACATCCGCCTTCGCTCCAGACTCTTTGGTATCCGTGGGTACTTGCACACGAGGCCTCTCTTCTCGCTCAGTCACTTCTGCCATCATAACCTCATGCTTCTTATCGGGAAACGATTCAGGAGACTCCGCTAGAATACTGTAGACTCTGTCGTCAATCTGTAGGCGAGAGGAAGGATTAAACATTTTATCTGATTCCGGGTCTGACTGTACCTGGATTTTACCACTGCCTGCTGTTACCTCAGACCTTGCTGTTCCGGCTGGCTCGTCCACAATCTTGGGATGATTGAAACTCCAATCTGTTACCAAGTCGTTGGCTAGTACCACGTCAATCCCCGCTATTGGCAAGGTATCAACTACTGACAACGCACATGTGCCGCTGAAGTAAGGCGAGTCGAGATGTACCGGCACTAAGGGGGCGACATACTGCGTCCTAGGAAACCCAACCAGGATAACCTCTTGTCTCCCATCCACACTCACTCCCTCGGGTAACGAGTTTTTCACGATCAGGGACTGGGCTGCTCCACTATCTCTGAGCACTACAACTGATCTGCCAGTATGATCACTCTATACATACCCGCTTGAAGTGTGAGGGGAAAACAATCTTGGTCCTTCCTGAGTAGTCATAGACTGGCTTCCTTCTGGTGGTGTCACACAGCTCACCAACATCACCTCCCTACGTGGGCCGCTACCTCTTCTGCCTCGGCACATAGCAGCTACATGCCCTTTCTGCCCACAAGTCCAGCACACCATATTCCTCCTCGGACTCCGGTGTTTAGGACTGTTAGGACTAGTCCTTCGAGGGCTACTTGGGGGCGTCTTCTCAGCGCTTCCTGGGACGGGTCTCTCTTCTTCCTGACTAGGCTTGTCAAACCGGCGTGGGTAATTCCTCGGGACGTACTTAGCAGAAGGCCTATGCGTTAAGATATACTCTTCAGCCATGGTGGCTGCTGCACGTAAGGTCTCTACCTGCTGCTCTTCTAAGTACGTCTTCAGGTCTCCAGACAAACAGTCCTTGAAGTCCTCTAACAGTATGAGCTGTTCGAGGTCTTCTTTGGTCTCCACCTTCCGAGAGGTACACCATTCCTGGAAAAGTCGCTCCTTGATTGTGGCGAATTCGGTGAAAGTGTGCTCCGAGGTCTTCTTCAGGTTTCTAAACTTTTGCCTGTAAGCCTCAGGTACCAATTGGTACGCCATGAGCACAACCTTCTTCACCTTGTCATAGTCGCCGGAGTCATCAAGGGACAACGTGGAGTAGGCGATTTGGGCCTTCCCAGTCAAGACAGACTGTATCATGATGGCCCAATTCTCCTTTGGCCACTCCAAAGAGGCTGCGACTTTCTCGAAGGCCGCGAAGAACTTCGAAACTTCCTTCTCGTTGAACTTCGGGACCATTTTGATGTTCCTTACCTGATCGAAACTACTGGTTTCCGTTGTTGGCCTCCGACCACCTAACCGCAATACTTCTAGCTCATGTTGTCTCTCTCTTTCCTCTCTGTCTCATCGTTCTTGCCTGTCTCGTTCTTCTCTTTCTCTTTCTCTTTCTCGCTCTTCTTTCCTTTCTTCTAATTCTAAACGCCTCATCGCCATTTCTTTATCTTTTAATTCTCGTTCTAATTCTAACTTCTTCCATTCTATCTCGCGATTTATTTCTAAGGCACGCATTTTGACTGTAAGTAAACTTATATTTAGCTCACCTGCATCACTGTCAATGTCACTGCCTTTATCTTCCTTTTCAGTGGAAGCTACTTCTTCACTTTCTTTTGTACCTTGTGCCTCACCTTCCTGTTTCTCTTCGGCCTTCAAATGCCGGTGGACCTTGGACAAGATCTCCACACGGGAATCACTGGCACGTATCTTGATCTCCAGGTAGGCACTTACTAGTACAAGTTCCTGTTTGCCCAGATATTTCAATCTGGCAAGACAGTCCTCCCTGTTCAGAAAGGCCTGAACATCGTCCAGATCGTCGATGGTCGCTTTTTCTGCCATTTTCACTGAGATGGAACACTAGCACTTAACACACCGCTTTCGTTAGCACTTAAAGCCCCGAGCACGGTTCTACGTCAATATTGCACTTTATCGCACCTAGCGCCTCACTTGTCAATATTGCACGTAATTACACCGGGCACCGCACTACACAATATTGCACTTAATCACAGCGAGCACTTCGCTATACAATGTTGCACGTAATCACACCGGGCACCGCACTACGCAATATTGCACTTAATCACAGCGAGCACCGCACTCTACAATATTGCACTGAATCACTCCGAGCACCGCACAGGACGTATAACGTCCTATTAGTCACACACAGGGGGAATTATTTACAGGGATTACGCCACTTCACCACCCCTGTCAAACATACTTGACAAGGGGTCGGATCCCGCTGGGGATGCCAATTATGTTACGGCCCTCTCGGGTCGCAATCAGGTTCTTTCTCTGATGTTGTTAGAGGTAGGGTATCCGGCCCCAAGTTAGTAGTGGCTTTCAAGGGATGTGATCCGTAACGCAAATAAATTAAAGGGGAAGGGAGACAAAGGCAAAAACTTAATAATATAATTGTCACCATCACCATAAATACTATATATCTTATCACACGGGGGAGGTATAAACACTATTATATACAATGTAGTCTTCTTCTGAAGACGCGGAGTGTTCCACGGTGCTCGACGATGCTAAGGTCTTGGTCCTCTTGTGGCCTCACGACGAATCCTTCGATTCTCTTGAGTCTACCCTGGCCACAGGCCAGCCAAATCACAGTTCCACTGGGGGCACCGTCGTGGAGGCCGTCAACCACAAATCCAGCCTGTAGCTGGCAGGTTCCAATCAGCAACGCTGGTTAGGCCACTCCACGACCGATACTAGGGTAGCGAGCCCTAGTCAGGAGCCTCATGTGATCCCACAGATCACTCTCCTTACCACAACACCCCAGTGGTTAAGCATCTCCACCAGTCAGTCCCGGGTACGACAATCCCTCAGCTGCCACATCACAGGCAGGCTAACACCTCAGTGTTCATCCGGGGGGTGACTCACAGCTGCTGCAGCAAATACTTGGAGACAAGACGGCTGCCTTGGGTAGACTGATCCAACTTCCATTACAGCAGTCCCAGGTCGACTCTGTAATCAGACACGTCATCAGTAATAGGGACACTCTAGGGCACCTCACTTACAGGCTTAGACACAAACGCCCACCTATCCACTCCATAGATGGTGTTGCTGTCTAAGCTCCATCTCACCAGAGGTCAGCAGCGGCTGTGTTATGAGCTGATCAGGACGGGAAACTAGCCCTTGTGGCCAGTATATCTCGTCCTCACTAGGTGGCGTCGTCCATTTGGAGGGGGTTTCGGGAGCTGACCCACAGATGGCGTGGTCATCCCTGCTCGGTGCTCGGACGCTGGGCTCGGGTCCGTAACACTTGACTCCATTTATACTAACTCTCTGTTTCCTTTGGTATAGCCATGCCCTAATCCAGCTTAATATAGCACCCCCAGTACCATGAGACTATCTTTTTAATCAGTCTTTCATGTGGCACTGTATCAAAAGCTTTGCTAAAGTCAAGGTACACAACATCGCAATCCTTACCACTATCAACTGCCTCAACAATGCTAGAATAAAAAGATAACAAATTTGTTAAACATGAACGGCCATTTATAAAACCATGTTGCGACTCAATTATTAATTTATGTTTTTCAAGATGAAGACGAATTTTTTTTGCTATTTTAGATTCGAGTAACTTTCCCACAATAGACGTTAGGCTAATTGGTTGATAGTTAGACGCAAGTGATCTATCTCCTTTCTTAAAAACTGGTAACACATTAGCAACTTTCCAAAACTCTGGCACTCTGCCTGACTCTATTGATTTATTAAATATGGTTGACAGTGGGTCACAAAGCTCCTCTTTGCATTCTTTAAGCACCCTGGCAAACACTTCATCCGGCCCTGGGGATTTGTTTGGTTTGAGTTTTACTATTTGTTTAAGAACATCCTCCCTGGTAACTGTTAAACTCGTCAACCTGTCCTCGTCCCCACCCACATAGACTTGTTCGGCTGAAGGCATATTGTTAAGTTCCTCTTTAGTAAATACAGGTACAAAATATTTATTAAAAATACTACTCAACTCTTCATCACTATCTGTTATTTGACTTGTCTCAGTTTTTAAAGGACCTATCCTTTCCCTAGTCTTAGTACGATATAACTGAAAAAACCCTTTAGGATTTGTATTTGCTTTCCCTGCTATGCAAACCAAACTTTGTTTGGTTTTAGTTTTACTATTTGTTTAATTACGTCCTCTCTGGTAACTGCTGAACTATTCAACCTGTCTTCGTCCCCACCCATATATACTTGTTCGTCTGAAGGCATATTGTTAAGTTCCTCTTTAGTAAATACAGATATAAAATATTTATAAAAAATGCTACTCATCTTCTCGTCATTATCCGTTATTTGACCTGTCTCAATTTTTAATGGACCTATCCTTTCCCTAGTCTTAGTTCGATATAAATAAAAAAAACCTTTAGGATTTGACTTTGCTTGCTCTGCTATGCGAACTTCATAGTTTCTTTTTGCTTTCCTAATCTCTTTTTTAACATTTCTAACCAGTTGTATGAATTCCTGTTCCATTTTTGCGTTTAACAAGTAGAATGCGTATTTTTAATCAAATCTAACGATATTAAACAAGTAGAATGCATATTTTTAATCAAATCTAACTTAACTAGCCAGAAAACGTTAAAGATTATTTAAAAATACATAGCTAGAAGTTAAATCAACTCCATCGAACAATATTTTTGTTATAGATACTAATCGTTATTTGTTGGTATGCGTTCGCTACTTAAACTATCATATACTGTATTTATGTAAAATATCCCTGTTTCTTCGCACATGGAACACGGAACCTTACACGCTCTCTGATTTACTGTTTAATAGAGATTCACAAATAAAGCTTATGATTGTATACGTTATCAAAAAGGCAGTAACAAAGTAATTTTTGCGTTTTAATCACAGAGATTAGATCTTATTGAGATAGGAAAGATATTCATATTTTAAAGAAGGTTTTTGAACCATGGCTCTCCCTATCGATAGAAACTAACTTTTTTTTTGTTATTATTAACAAGCTTAGGTATACACAGAATGTACTGCTATCCTATTCTTTATGAAAGATTACACAGTGTATATAAAAAACTAGCTATAAGTTCATCAAATATTACCATCTCACAGGATGGTTAGTTATACATGGAATCAGGGGATAAAATAAGAGCCTCAATAAAAAAAAATCAACTGTGACTAACAATCAGGTGAGAACATAAAATATTAGCCTCCGTTAGCAAAATCCGGGTACAGCATTAGAATATATTCCAATATTCTTAAGTGTATGAAGTAATTACAGAGTTCAAAGTACCTTATACCATTTGGTCTGAAGTCACTTATAACAGGGCAATCACAGATATAGTGTTGGTGAGTATGTCCCAGCTCTTGTTCACATAGTTTACAATTGGAATATTCACCACTGGGGGCTATTCGTTACCTGCAGCCACCTGCCATACATATCGATATCCTAACCTAATTCTGGCAATTACAATGTCACACTGTCATTGTGACACTAGTGGAAGTTTTATGCTGTCCGTTCATATAATTCTCGATTCTAAACATGTTTAGTTAGTTTAGTTCATTAATTATGCACCCCATATATCATCTTGTGGGCGGTAGAGGAAAAGGTTACAGAGGCACATAAACATATCATAGCTCTTTATACTCTTGCTTTCTGGCTTTTGTGTGTCAGTGACTGCTCTTCTGTCTTCCCTTATTACCTAAAATATTCCGGCTTTGACAGAAGAGATTGTAATGTCTATATCCCACTCAATTTCAGGCTTATCACATTCAGTTTTAGCTGCCTTGTTTGTGTCATCATGCTGGACAACACCTATATGAGAAGGTATCCATACAAATGAGACTTTGAAACTCCTACTGTTTGCAATAATAATGTTGTTTATAATGGATGTTACAACTACAACCTTTTGAAGATCAATGCTAATTTTATCTAGATAATGTAATAAACGAAAGTTTTCTATGTCAACAGAAAGGCAGAAATATAAGCTACACTTTAAATACTTGTCATAAATATAACTGAAGTGAAAGCGAAGATATATGCATTTGCATAGCTACTTGATACTGTACAGTTACTTGATGGCTTTCTCTAAGAGTGTGAAGCCCTTCACACCAACCTATAAATTGTGTAATATATTTCCATATATGCTAATTAACCTTAAAATCTATATGTCAGAAGGAAGGAAGATGCAGACGTTAATGTGACAACATTTCAAGAAATATCTCTCTCTCTAAAGTTAAATAATACAATCCTATCGCCGGTGTCCGGACACATGAAAGCTACTTAGGTATCAGTGGCCAGCCAGGTGGAGATCACAGGCTGTACAATACTGATAAATTATGTAATTCACAGAGATACGTTGATAAACATTAATGTTTTATATTTTATTGAAAATACAGATATAAACTTTGTTCCATACGTTAAATGTAACAATATTTCAGTATATATTATATAAGCATAGTATATACAATTCAGTATATACAATATATAATAAGACAGTGTCAGACCATGGAGGAAGAATTGAAACAGGAATTTCCTTTAGTACTTTCTTATATTAATACATCTTCAGAACGAATCATTCCTTCTGAAGATGTATTAATATTCGAAAGTACTTAAGGAAATTCCTGTTTCAATTCTTCCTCCGTGGTCTGACACTGTCACATTTTTCATTTCGTTTTAATGTTCGTGATTTACACACAAAATATATAACAAGATATTGTATATTTATCAATATAAGTATAAGACCCAAGATATATTTATGATTTAACGATTTCCCATAAAGTTGCAATGATACCCTAATTGCACACTATCATCATATACAGAAATTAATTAATTATAAAGTTGACCAAACCACACACTAGAAAGTGAAGGGACGACGACGTTTCGGTCCGTCCTGGGCCATTCTAAAGTCGATTGTGAACTTAATCGACACACTCGACTTAAGATTGGTCCAGGACGGACCGAAACGTCGTCATCCCTTCACTTTCTAGTGTGTGTGGTTTGGTTTACATATTTCAGCCACGTTATTGTGACTCCTCGTCTGCTTAACTTATAAAATTTAAGTCACCTTAATACACAAAACAGAAGTAAAGATATATACTGTTTGCATAGTAATTATGACGCATGATCGATGTCTAGTTGAATTATGGTTGAAACAGTCAGATTATATATGTCAACCACAAGCAAGTAATTATCAAAAGAAGGCGCCAAGCTGAGGATTGTCATCCACAAGTACAGCCACTTTTACCTTTATTATAAACTTTAATATATATTCTATATCATCATAAATTCGGAAACATACAATATGTTTCCAATTTTGTTTTATTAAATTATATATTTTGAAAACAGAGATGTATTCTAGTTTACCTAATATAGAGCATGAATACCACAGACTCGTCGTGCGAGTTGTAGTTTACTCTGCACTCCATACTTATCCTGTGAGTCTCAGTGTATGTTGAACCGCATACTCATACTCATACTGTGAGTCTTAGTTTATTGTGCACCCTGTACTCATCCTGAGGCTTAGGTTACTGTACACCCCTTAGTCATCATGTCTCACAAGGGGTCCGTGTAATTGCTCAAAGCTAATTACCCCCGAGGACCACAGGCCTCCTCCGATTGGTTGTTTGGTCTACCAGGCTGTTTGACGCGACTGTCGTTTACACACATTACATTATATGTGGATATATATATATATATATATATATATATATATATATATATATATATATATATATATATTATATATATATATATATATATATATATATATATATATATATATATATATATATATATATATATATATATATATATGTCGTACCTAATAGCCAGAACGCACTTCTCAGCCTACTATGCAAGGCCCGATTTGCCTAATAAGCCAAGTTTTCATGAATTAATATATTTTTTCAAATTTTTTATTCATGAAATGATAAAGCTACCCATTTCATTATGTATGAGGTCAATTTTATTTTATTGGAGTTAAAATTAACTTAGATATATGACCGAACCTAACCAACCCTACCTAACCTAACCTAACCTATCTTTATAGGTTAGGTTAGGTTAGGTGGCCGAAAAAGTTAGGTTAGGTTAGGTTAGGTAGGTTAGGTAGTCGAAAAACAATTATTTCATGAAAACTTGGCTTATTAGGCAAATCGGGCCTTGCATAGTAGGCTGAGAAGTGCGTTCTGGCTACTAGGTACGACATATATATATATATGTATATATATATATATATATATATATATATATATATATATATATATATATATATATATATATATATATATATATATATATATATATATATGTCGTACCTAGTAGCCAGAACGCACTTCTCAGCCTACTATGCAAGGCCCGATTTGCCTAATAAGCCAAGTTTTCATGACTTAATATATTTTCTCAATTTTTTTTTTATGAAATGATAAAGCTACCCATTTCATTATGTATGAGGTAAATTTTTTTTTATTGCAATTAAAATTAACATTGATATATGACTGAACCTAACCAACCCTACCTAACCTAACCTAACCTATCTTTATAGGTTAGGTTAGGTTAGGTAGCCTAAAAAGTTAGGTTAGGTTAGGTTAGGTAGGTTAGGTAGTCGAAAAACAATTATTTCATGAAAACTTGGCTTAATAGGCAAATCGGGCCTTGCATAGTAGGCTGAGAAGTGCGTTCTGGCTACTAGGTACGACATATATATATATATATATATATATATATATATATATATATATATATATATATATATATATATATATATATATATATATATATGTATATATATATACATATATATATATATATGTATATATATATATATATATATATATATATATATATATATATATATATATATATATATATATACATATATATATATAAATATGTATATATATATATATATATATATATATATATATATATATATATATATATATATATATATATATATATATATATATATATATTTATATAGTGAGGGTACCACCTCTGTTGCCAATGTGGGGACCCATAGCCTCGGAGAAGAAAATAAAAAGTATTCAGAGGAGACCTTGTGGTTTCTCACTGAACACTAATATTATCTTCTCCTACCACCCCCATTCTTTTGTATGTATACATATATATTTACTTTATTTGAACTTTGTTACAAAAAAGGAGTTACATATGGGTTACAAAGATGGTTATCATAGGTTGTCGAGTTCCTCCAGCTCCTCAGATGGCGGGCAGGAACCCTGGATGCAGTGCGCATTTCCCCTCTGTATCGCCACACTGAGGCGCTGGAAAAGAAAGCTTGCAGCTCTCGGGTCCCTCGTTGTTTCAATGAGCCTAGAACCCAGTTCCTTCAAAAAACTGGTAGCACTTTTACCCCAGGCGCCGAGTGTCTCAGAAGCAATGGGGACAAAATTGTAGTGGTGATCCAGTTCTCTATACTTACGGGATTTGGCTGCTTCCCTGTGGGTGGCAGCGCCACCTGGTTGTGCAACACTGAGGTTAATGTAGGTGTTAGCCAGGGTTGATACGCACGTGTAGTCCCATACCAACTGCTTGCCATTCTTCCAGGGGTTCACTGTGATACCATCCGGGCGACCAATAAGAGCATCAGAGTTACGGGGCGTTAGATAACAGGGCTCTCTTTCAGCTGGTCATCCAGCTGTGGTGAGGCTCCTCTTGATGATGTCGTTAACTTCACTGTGCCTCGAGTGCCATCCCCCTGTGCTTTGGCAGAGTAGGCCATGGTGGCCATACCTGTCAGCCACCACCTCGCCGCAAATACACCTATATCTGGTGTGGATTGGGGCAGCAAGGCGGAGGGCCACAGCAATTCTGAGGGCGTGTGGTGTGAGACGCGTGTCAGTTGCCAACATTGGGGTTGCTAACAGGAAATCCCCTGCATGTGGTGCTGCTACTGCTGTGAGGCGAGCAATGTCGTGTTGTGTTGTTGCAGCACCCAGGCACTCTGCAGCAACTTGGTCTACAATGGGGCCATCCCAGCTGGATTGCTTGTGGGCTTTTGGGGATGGTGGTTGAGGTGATTGTCCTGCACGAGAGGCCCACTCTGTGGCACAGCATGTAAAATTGGGATCATGTACACCTGCCAGCTGATGTAAGTGGGCAGGTAGAATTTCCTTCACAAGGTCGTCGGATGCTGATAAGGAGGACAGGAAGGCTGGAACAGCGATTTGCGTTGCTGTTCGAACTCCGAAGCCCCCAAGTCTTACGGGAAGAGAGGCTTGTTTCCACTGTAGGTCATCGAGAGAGAGGTTAAGGGCTTTTTCTAGCATTGATTTCAGTAACCGGTCATACTCACTTAGTTTTTGGCTACTGTAAGATGGTGAACACCTCAGAAAGTAGGTTAACCTGGGGAGGGACAGACATCTGGTGATGAGGTAGAGTGCATCATGAGCATCAATATCCTCAATCCTCCCATCCATCCTCTTAAGGTCGGCGATTTTCTTATCAAGGACCTCATCGATGGCTTTCAACCCCAGGGGAGCTCCTAGGAGTGTGCTGTCTTCAGGTTTAGTTTTATGGATATTTGGCAGAAGACCCTCTATTCTCTCTACGATGCCCTGGTTGGAACATATTATTTCACATTTAGAAGGGTTCAGGGTGAGACCTAAAACTGCACCTTGCTCCTGGATTTTTCTGATGTCCTCCAGGAGGGAGTCTTGGGAACCAGCTAGGGTACCATCATCCAAGAACCAGATGTTAAGCTCGCTGGACAGGACCTCTGTGACTTGTTTGATGACTAAGTAGAAAAGGAGAAGAGCAAGGGGGTCACCCTGTTGGACGCCTTCTCGCGAGTCAATTTCATGTTCGCCAAAAAGTAGCTTAAGGTCCATACTGTAGCATGAATGTACAAAAGGGTAGAGGGAAGGGAAATGACTATGAACCGCACAGAGTACAGCATCCCTCCGCACCAAATTGAAGGCATTTTTGAAATCTAGCTTGATAAGGGCCTTTTCGTCTGTGATGTTGGCGATGAAGGCTCGAGCTGCATGGGCTGCCGCCTCACACCCTTGTGGAATGCCAAACCCGAGCTGTTTTGGCTTCAGCATGTTGGCCGCTGCATCACTAACTGTTCTTGCAGCTGCCTTTGCGACGAGACGCCGGAGAGAATTGCCCACAGCTATTGGCCTGATCCCTCCATCCTTTTTCTTTAGAGCACAGAGAGATGCTCCAAAAAAGATAGGTCTTATGGACGCTGGTATGTTGCCAGCTAGACATGTGTTGGTGAATCTGGTTAGTTCCACCAAGAGGTTCTTTGCAATGTCACCCAGTGCAGGGTTGAGCATTTGCTTGAGGTGGTTGGGTTTTAGTCCTGTGAACCCACCTGCTGATCCTGTAGGGAAGGACATGGCTGCTTTATGGACCACAGATTCAGCCACCCAGAGAGGTTCTGCTCCGGTAGCCCCCACTTGTACAATGTCGTCCTCACGCGGAGCCCTGGGTGGGTGTTTCTCCCTTAGGGCTTGAGCTGTTGCGGCATCTCTGTCGGCAATTGAGTCCTCACTGGTGATGACTCGTATTGCGCCAATAGTGTTTCCTTCTTCTATTTTCTTGGTGACTGATGTTCTGATTTTTAATGTCTCGGATATGCCACTGTTGCTCTTCCTACCGTGGGTGTTTCTCGCGCGAGTGGGAAGGCGCACCTGGTTGTCCTCCCTGGGAAGATCATTTATAGCTTTGATGACTGAGGCAGCTAAGGTTTTGTCTCTCCTTGCAGGGGTGGCTAGACATATGTTGCCAAACATTAGGAGGTTGTGCCTTGCTTGGGTCGTTCCAGGAGAGTCGTTGACCTTTCTCAGGGCAGATAATTTGGCTGCTGCATGGGGGCGGGCTGCTTTAGGGATGTGTTGCAAGGTTCTGGCCGATGTTGCTTTGATAGCTTCTAATAAATTTTCTGTGGGAATGAAGGTCTGGGAGGTGTTTTGCCTTACGGGCGGTGTGGGCTGTTGATTGGTGTTCTCCCTGGGAGGGCGCCCAGAACCCAAACACCTGACTCTGTTGTGGTAATGAAGGCGCACATTATCGTCACTCAACCGGATATAGCATACCCGGTCACACGTCTGACATCTACCTTGTCTACCCCTGCTTGATGGCTCATCTTGGCTTGGAGAAGCCTGGCTATCTGTGGAGAGCTGCGACATGGGCGGGCGCTGGGCGGGAAGGTGGACGGCGGGTGGAGACTGGAGGGTGGGCGGCGGTTGGAGGCTGGGGGGATGTCCATCCTGGGTCCATCCTGGCCCCTCACTCTAGCCTCCATGACTCCACACTGCCAACCCACCTGTTTTGATAAGTTTTCACATAGATGGTACACCGTAGGCACTTCCGGCCACTCCCACGTCTGCTTGGTGTATTCACGGTGAATATGGTTGAGTCTTGGTACGGTGAGGCCAAGATGTCTCAGGGTAATGGCTGAGAAGGCAGCAGCTCCTCCGCCACACGTCCGTCCCCTAGGCCTCTCCCTTTGAAAACAATTTTGAAAAGGGAATTTTATGGTATTCCTAGGGAATTTGTGCAAGAAATTTGCAAATCTTGCCCAACTTGTGAAAAGACACAGCCCCAGACATGCTGCCCCCCCCCCCCCTTCTCTCTCTGAAACCTATCTTCGAAACGGAGTTTATGCATCGCATACAAGTAGACCTAGCTGATAGACATGAGAAATTCTGCAGACGGAGACTATAACTATATTTGCCATGTGGTAGATCATTTCAGCAAATATCATATTGTGTTTCATTTAAAATCTAAAACTGCCAAGGAAGTTGCTTTAATGCTGAAGGAGCGCGTTTTAACATATTTAGGACTCTCGAGAATTTTCCATTCAGACAATGGCAAAGAGTTTGTAAACCTAATGCTGAAATGTCTTTTTGATCAGTTGGGGGGGGGGATACATTTTTATTTGACTGGAAGACGCTGTCACTTCCAGTCAAGCTGGTGATGATGTGCTAGAGGTCGCTAGTGATGATGTGCTAGAGGTCGCTAGTGATGATGTGCTAGAGGTCGCTAGTGATGATGTGCTAGAGGTCGCTAGTGATGATGTGCTAGAAGTCGCTAGTGATGATGTGCTAGAGGTCGCTAGTGATGATGTGCTAGAGGTCGCTAGTGATGATGTGCTAGAGGTCGCTAGTGATGATGTGCTAGAGGTCGCTAGTGATGATGTGCTAGAAGTCGCTAGTGATGATGTGCTAGAGGTCGCTAGTGATGATGTGCTAGAGGTCGCTAGTGATGATGTGCTAGAGGTCACTGGTGTTGATGTGCTAGAGGTCGCTAGTGATGATGTGCTAGAGGTCACTGGTGTTGATGTGCTGGAGGCAGGTGGTGATGAATAAACTGCACCAATCACTGCCACTCCTCACACCAATGCAATAATACGGAGATTGATAGCAGTGCTTCACATTCGACAATGTTAAATTATTTAACAGATGACGAGATCATAAACATTGGAATAAATGAACAGCTCTCTGACCTTCATATAAAGTCTGCATGTGACCTCATCAAACAAAATATGCCAAGCGTAGAAGGCCTTCATGACCCAGTGTTGCAGCGGGACCTCTCCTGGCCAGCTGTATTAGGTGAATTTATTCAAATAATTCAAGTTGATGGTTGTCACTGGGTCACCGTTTCCAACACTGGAGAAACTGGACAAATTAACATATACGACACCAGGCATAAATTACCATCCAAATCTACTGATGTTTTCTTGTGTGCTCTTGCTAATTGCCAGGATGGGACTCAAGTATGAGTGGGGTGTATGCTGTGGCGTTTGCTGCATCACTTGTAAATGGTGAAGATCCGGTGAACCTTGTATATGATGTGCAGAATATGAGACAACATCTACAAGGGAACTTCAAAGGAAAGTGTCTCACCTCATTCCCTGCAGCTCAGACACTGAGAAGAAAACGAATCATCCGGTCATGCTCGATGGAAGTGTACTGCATTTGCAGAAAGCCAAATGATTTAAAGCTGATTTTATGCTGTGACCGTTGCAATATTTGGCACCATGAATCATGTGTAGGTGTTACAGAATGTAATGATGATTCGTGGATTTGTTTCTTGTGTGCTAGCAAGTTGTGAATTATAATTTAAAATATTTAATTAATACATTATTATTATTATAACCTTACCAAATGCTTTGCTGAATCAAATAATGTTATTACTTTCAATGTGTTACAATAGCATAATTAAGTGCTGCAAGTGTCGGGTCTTTTATATAGTCGGTATTTGTTATATTCTGTACTCTTTTTATGTCATTTAAATTTCAAATAGAAATAGTTTTTAGAGTAACTATCTTAATAAATTTGAATCTTATATTATTTAACATCAACAAATTATATTTCGAATGTTAAAACAAATTTCAATCAATTAAAGGATTTATCCTTTAATTTTAAAAAGTGTTCAAACTGAAATAAATATATAACACTGTACGGTACAGTTGTGTTTAATTATGTTTTGCGATTCCTTTGGAAAAAGTATTTGTGCACCAAGTACTACTAGGTCATTATGAGATATGCTGAATGTTGTCAATATACCAACGCTTCACTTTGCGTTAATCATTGGACGTCCTAATGATTAAGGTCCCCAAAAGGACTTAATCAGACATCAGTGGATATTTTTACTCTCTCTCTCTCTCTCTCTCTCTCTCTCTCTCTCTCTCTCTCTCTCTCTCTCTCTCTCTCTCTCTCTCTCTCTCTCTCTCTCTCTCTCTCTCTCTCTCTCTCTCTCTCTCGCTCTCTCTCTCTCTCTCTCTCTCTCTCTCTCTCTAACGCTCTCTCTCTCTCTCTCGCTCTCTCTCTCTCTCGCTCTCTCTCTCTCTCTCTCTCTCTCTCTCTCTCTCTCTCTCTCTCTCTCTCTCTCTCTCGCTCTCTCTCTCTCTCTCTCTCTCTCTCTCTCTCTCTCTCTCTCTCTCTCTCTCTCTCTCTCTCTCTCTCTCTCTCTCTCTCTCTCTCTCTCTCTCTCTCTCTCTCGCTCTCTCTCTCTCTCTCGCTCTCTCTCTCTCTCTCTCTCTCTCTCTCTCTCTCTCTCTCTCTCTCTCTCTCTCTCTCTCTCTCTCTCTCTCTCTCTCTCTCTCTCTCTCTCTCTCTCTCTCTCGCTCTGTCTGTCTGTCTATCTGTCTCTCTCTCTCTCTCTCTCTCTGTCTCTCTCTCTCTCTCGCTCTGTCTGTCTGTCTATCTGTCTCTCTCTCTCTCTCTCTCTCTCTCTCTCTCTCTCTCTCTCTCTCTCTCTCTCTCTCTCTCTCTCTCTCTCTCTCTCTCCCTCTCTGTCTCTCTCTCTCTCTCTCTCGCTCTGTCTGTCTGTCTATCTGTCTCTCTCTCTCTCTCTCTCTCTCTCTCTCTCTCTCTCTCTCTCTCTCTCTCTCTCTCTCTCTCTCTCTCTCTCTCTCTCTCTCTCTGTCTCTCTCTCTCTCTCTCTCGCTCTGTCTGTCTGTCTATCTGTCTATCTGTCTCTCTCTCTCTCTCTCTCTCTCTCTCTCTCTCTCTCTCTCTCTCTCTCTCTCTCTCTCTCTCTCTCTCTCTCTCTCTCTCTCTCTCTCTCTCTCTCGCTCTGTCTGTCTGTCTATCTGTCTCTCTCTCTCTCTCGCTCTGTCTGTCTGTCTATCTGTCTGTCTCTCTCTCTCTCTCTCTCTCTCTCTCTCTCTCTCTCTCTCTCTCTCTCTCTCTCTCTCTCTCTCTCTCTCTCTCTCTCTCTCTCTCTCTCTCTCTCTCTCTCTCTCTCTCTCTCTCTCTCTCTCTCTCTCTCTCTCTCTCTCTCTCTCTCTCTCTCTCTCTCTCTCTCTCTCTCTCTCTCTGAAGTTCAGTCACTTGTCTATGTATAGGTCAAGGAACTTTCCATAAATGTTATTGCTAATGTTTACTTGTAATACTGGGTATACATCCGTTGTTCTTACCCTCGACGGCGGCGAGGGTAAGCCGCGGTCGTATGGTCTCAAAGTCACAAATATTTACATTGGGGGGGGCGGGGTGGATTACATTTCCTCTTCAAGCACGCGCACACAAATGAACTATGTTACTTAACTGGAAGCACTCGTACAACATAATTTACACGATTTCTCAGGATTATTATACTTCTTACAAGCATATATACAGTATAGTACCTAGGAAGTTCTCTTTAATGATATCTAAGATAATTAGAAGAACCCAAGCAAACCACTGTGGAAATGTGCAGGACAAACATATCAATTGTGACACTAGCTCTCCACATATGGCATTTGCTTAATTTCGAAACTGTACTTGTGGCCGATCTCAAACCCATGTTGTTGATGTGACGATGTGTTATGAATTTTGTGGCTAGCTCCTCAAGATTGTAACTTGCTTAGATAAATAAATTGTGTGTTCAGTCCCTGAACCCATTATGTGATAACTTAACTAAACTAAAAATATAGTATGGCGACGAAACCTGAACTGCATAATGTAAATAGGGGACTAACCAGAAAAAGATATAGGTGAAGAATAACACCAGGTGTTTTATTACTAACATTCTTAAGCACAACTGGAAAATACTTCGTCCGGTGATTTGTTTTGTATGAGTTTAATATATGTTTAATAACAATAAAACAAAGAATGACTGAGACAGTTCTTAGGTTCAAACGCTTTACCACCAAGAGCTTAATAAAAAAATTCAAGTTGTTGAACGATTTTTATTTGAATTGTTCTGCCGGAAAGATATTTTGAGAAGTTTTTTTAGTGATTATGCATGTGCTGTTTAGAAGCAGCACATCTGGACGGTCTCTCTCTCTCTCAAGATTACTATCCGAGTGCCGGCGGTGGGGTGGTTCAAATAGCCTCGGCTATCACCTCATTATGTCCGGTCGTGATGGTCAAGTGGATTAAGGCGTCTTGTACATACCAGTTGCATTGCTCCTGGGAGTATGGGTTCAAGTCACTTCTGGGGTGTGAGTTTTCAGTTGCATATTGTCCTGGGGACCATTCAGGCTTGTTCGCATTTGTGTTCCTCACGTGTGCCCCAAAGAAAGAGGTGATTTGGTAAAATGCTATGCCCAAGATTACTATCCGAGTGCCGGTGGTGGGTGGTTCAAATAGCCTCGGCTATCACCTCACTATGTCCGGTCGAGATGGTCAAGTGGATTAAGGTGTCTTGTACATACCAGTTGCGTTGCTCCTGGGAGTATGGGTTCGAGTCACTTCTGGGGTGTGAGTTTTCAGTTGCATATTGTCCTGGGGACCATTCAGGCTTGTTCGCATTTGTGTTCCTCACGTGTGCCCCAAAGAATGAGGTGATTTGGTAAAATGCTATGCCCAAGATTACTATCCGAGTGCCGGCGGTGGGGTGGTTCAAATAGCCTCGGCTATCACCTCATTATGTTCGGTCGTGATGGTCAAGTGGAATAAGGCGTCTTGAACATACCAGTTGCGTTGCTCCTGGGAGTATGGGTTCGAGTCACTTCTGGGGCGTGAGTTTTCAGTTGCATATTGTCCTGGGGACCATTCAGGCTTGTTCGCATATATATATATATATATATATATATATATATATATATATATATATATATATGAATGAAAACTCACACCCCAGAAGTGACTCGAACCCATACTCCCAGAAGCAACGCAACTGGTAACTACAGGGCGCCTTAATCCGCTTGACCATCACGGCCGTCAAAAGGAAGTGATAGCCGAGGCTATTTGAGCCACTTCCCCGACGGCAACTCGGATGGTAATCTTGGGCATAGCATTTCACCAAATCACCTCATTCTTTGGGGCACACGTGAGGAACACAAATGCGAACAAGCCTGAATGGTCCCCAGGACTATATGCGAATGAAAACTCACACCCCAGAAGTGACTCGAACCCATACTCCCAGAAGCAACGCAACTGGTAACTACAGGGCGCCTTAATCCGCTTGACCATCATGGCCGTCAAAAGGAAGTGATAGCCGAGGCTATTTGAGCCACTTCCCCGACGGCAACTCGGATGGTAATCTTGGGCATAGCATTTCACCAAATCACCTCATTCTTTGGGGCACACGTGAGGAACACAAATGCGAACAAGCCTGAATGGTCCCCAGGACTATATGCGAATGAAAACTCACACCCCAGAAGTGACTCGAACCCATACTCCCAGAAGCAACGCAACTGGTAACTACAGGGCGCCTTAATCCGCTTGACCATCACGGCCGTCAAAAGGAAGTGTTGTAAGGCGCCCTGTAGTTACCAGTTGCGTTGCTTCTGGGAGTATGGGTTCGAGTCACTTCTGGGGTGTGAGTTTTCATTCGCATATAGTCCTGGGGACCATTCAGGCTTGTTCGCATTTGTGTTCCTCACGTGTGCCCCAAAGAATGAGGTGATTTGGTGAAATGCTATGCCCAAGATTACCATCCGAGTTGCCGTCGGGGAAGTGGCTCAAATAGCCTCGGCTATCACTTCCTTTTGACGGCCGTGATGGTCAAGCGGATTAAGGCGCCCTGTAGTTACCAGTTGCGTTGCTTCTGGGAGTATGGGTTCGAGTCACTTCTGGGGTGTGAGTTTTCATTCGCATATAGTCCTGGGGACCATTCAGGCTTGTTCGCATTTGTGTTCCTCACGTGTGCCCCAAAGAATGAGGTGATTTGGTGAAATGCTATGCCCAAGATTACCATCCGAGTTGCCGTCGGGGAAGTGGCTCAAATAGCCTCGGCTATCACTTCCTTTTGACGGCCGTGATGGTCAAGCGGATTAAGGCGCCCTGTAGTTACCAGTTGCGTTGCTTCTGGGAGTATGGGTTCGAGTCACTTCTGGGGTGTGAGTTTTCATTCGCATATAGTCCTGGGGACCATTCAGGCTTGTTCGCATTTGTGTTCCTCACGTGTGCCCCAAAGAATGAGGTGATTTGGTGAAATGCTATGCCCAAGATTACCATCCGAGTTGCCGTCGGGGAAGTGGCTCAAATAGCCTCGGCTATCACTTCCTTTTGACGGCCGTGATGGTCAAGCGGATTAAGGCGCCCTGTAGTTACCAGTTGCGTTGCTTCTGGGAGTATGGGTTCGAGTCACTTCTGGGGTGTGAGTTTTCATTCGCATATAGTCCTGGGGACCATTCAGGCTTGTTCGCATATATATATATATATATATATATATATATATATATATATATATATATATATATATGTCGTACCTAGTAGCCAGAACGCACTTCTTAGCCTACTATGCAAGGCCCGATTTGCCTAATGAGCCAAGTTTTCATGAATTAATTGCTTTTCGACTACCTAACCTACCTAACCTAACCTAACCTAACTTTTTCGGCTACCTAGCCTAACCTAACCTATAAAGATAGGTTAGGTTAGGTTAGGTAGGGTTGGTTAGGTTCGGTCATATATCTACGTTAATTTTAACTCCAATAAAAAAAATTGAACTTATACATAATGAAATGGGTAGGTTTATGATTTCATAAGAAACAAATTAGAGAAAATATATTAATTCAGGAAAACTTGGCTTATTAGGCAAATCGGGCCTTGCATAGTAGGCTGAGAGGTGCGTTCTGGCTACTAGGTACGACATATATATATATATATATATATATATATATATATATATATATATATATATATATATATATATATATATATATATATATATATGTAGCCGAAAATATAGGTATTTCTATATAGGTAGCCGAAAACGTTAGGTTAGGTTAGGTTTGGTAGGTTAGGTAGTCGAAAAAACATTAATTCATGAAAACTAGGCTTATTAGGCAAATCGGGCATTGCATAGTAGGCTGAGAAGTGAGTTCTGGCTACTAGGTACGACATATATATATATATATATATATATATATATATATATATATATATATATATATATATATATATATATATATATATATATATATATATATATATATTATTAAATATGACCGAAAAAGTCAGATTAATAATTCTAACACGAATTTTCTCAATCTTTCGTACATTTCTTTTCACTGTTGGAGGTAATTCAAAAATCAATTCTCCAAAATTCATTTTTATTTCTAGTCTGACACGACACTTGAGCGCGTTTCGTAAAACTTATTACATTTTCAAAGACTTTACACATACACAACTGAATAGAACTTACATATCTCCGATTTGTTTATATCTACATTTGAGTGAGGTGGATGGGGTGAGGTGGTATTTAATAGGGTATTAATTTCATCAACACAAGACTATCGCTGCTATCGCTGTATCTATCGATGATTTCTGTGTTGTTTACTAGGATTTCTCTGGCGATGGTTTGGTTGTGGGAAGAGATTATATGTTCCTTAATGGAGCCCTATTGCTTATGCATCGTTAAACGCCTAGAAAGAGATGTTGCTGTCTTGCCTATATACTGGGTTTTTTGGAGCTTACAGTCCCCAAGTGGGCATTTGAAGGCATAGACGACGTTGGTCTCTTTTAAAGCGTTCTGCTTTGTGTCTGGAGAGTTTCTCATGAGTAGGCTGGCCGTTTTTCTGGTTTTATAGTAAATCGTCAGTTGTATCCTCTGAATTTTGTCTGTAGGGATAACGTTTCTATTAACAATATCTTTCAGGATCCTTTCCTCCGTTTTATGAGCTGTGGAAAAGAAGTTCCTGTAAAATAGTCTAATAGGGGGTATAGGTGTTGTGTTAGTTGTCTCTTCAGAGGTTGCATGGCGTTTCACTTTCCTTCTTATGATGTCTTCGACGAAACCATTGGAGAAGCCGTTGTTGACTAGGACCTGCCTTACCCTACAGAGTTCTTCGTCGACTTGCTTCCATTCTGAGCTGTGGCTGAGAGCACGGTCGACATATGCGTTAACAACACTCCTCTTGTACCTGTCTGGGCAGTCGCTGTTGGCATTTAGGCACATTCCTATGTTCGTTTCCTTAGTGTAGACTGCAGTGTGGAAACCTCCGCTCTTTTCTATGACTGTTACATCTAGAAAGGGCAGCTTCCCATCCTTTTCCATCTCGTAAGTGAAACGCAGCACGGAACTCTGCATCAGCACGGAATGATTCGATGTTAGAATCGGTGTTAGAATCGGCGCCCAATCCAACTCTGCCTCGTGTGGACCACGTGACCAGGACAAGTATACACATAACCAAATGGAAACAATAAAAATGCAAATTATTAACTTAATTAATTTATTAAAAGAAAAAACTAAAACAAAAATCTAAATATGTTCACTCCCTGTCACTTTAACACTCCCTACTTGACCTGACTGGCAATGAGACTACCTCTATAAATAACCATAGCAACTATACCTTGGGCAACCAGCTAAAGATGTTGGGCTGGTCTTGGGGAGAGGTAAGATGGTTGGCCTCTCCCAGTTGCTCCTGTTTCCACACTGACCTGTCCTCGTCTGATCTAGCCCAGACTAGAACATTGTATCCTTCCGCCTAGTCAAAGTTCTACCCAGTTACTAGCAAGGTTTAAGTTATAACAATTAACCTCTGTTGTACTTAATTGATCCAGACTGGTTGAATTATTTTACTGAAATTAAATTACACAAATATCTAACGGCAGAGCTGTTCCCGATCCCCAAAATGGTTAATTGAACTTTGAGAAATAGTAGACCTGTCAACCCTGATGACCTATGACCGCCGGTCACTCCGCCTTACAAGTTAGATCTGATTCGTGACGTCACTGATGGTGACTTAAACTCAATAATTAGAATACTCTTGATATTGTATCTAGTACTATTATACAATACAATTTTAATGCAAAATGAATAAAGGCTAATTTCTCTAAATTACTGAATACTATAGGATGGTTCATTATACAAAACTATGAACAAAGATGCCCGCCATTTGTGACTCAGACCTGCTAATTCCCAGGGGAATGTGCGTTGTGAGGTCAGGTCCCTGCACGACTTCTGGAACCTTCTGGAATAATTCTTACAACAGCCTAGTTTGTTACAACCCCCCTGCACAAGCACTTAGTAAACCTTGTTAATTTGTTAAAAAATCACGAGGTTTAGTATCCAAACCCCCAATTCAACTCATGCCACAAACAAAAGCTAACCTAACTAATAAAATTTGACAAATAATAGTCCAACATCATAATAAATATGTTCACATTTCATAAATTTCTCAGCTGTCAACCGACAGCAATCCTCCAATATCAGGAAACATACATCCTATCCTTACTGACATAGCTAAATAACATGTCCCTACTCTACCATCAAAGACTGGCTATTAAACTCTCTTGGCCCTTCACTAGCCAAGTCCATGTGTCCTCTAGAGCCGGCCACACCGTGCTCAAACAAACATTAAAGTTATATCATCAGACTGAACTTTCAGTCATCCGGGAGCGTACTACGGAACTATCAGGTACACATCCGTGTACTAACCACTCCCCATCAATGTCAACCTTGACATGTTAAGGAACACACCTAATGTTTATTACATGTATCTAAAAATATAAAAAAAAAATCCTATACTATATCACAGGTTTCAGCTGACTGTACAGCCAAGTGTTCTCACTCACTAGAAGTGTCAATGTTTATATTGGTCCGCCTCTCCTGTGTTCAAACATTCTGAAAAAGTATCACAACATAATTTTCCATAACCGTTTGTTCTGGGCTGAGACAATTACACAGGGGCTTCGATTTTGATTACTGACCAATTTATAGAGTTAAATTTTCATATATTATACCAGAATTATTATTTTAAATCTGTTTTTCAACATTTAAAAAATATTGTAATTCTAACTCTGTTTTTCAACATTTAAACAAAAGTGTCCAGATGTTCTTTACACAGATGTTCAGAGCCAACTTTGTTGTTTGTATCAATTGTTCATATTGAGTAAACGATAAAAAAAAATCGATGCTGCTGGATGCTGAATGTAGTCGCTGACGATGACGGTGTCGATCTTGCTTCTTCCCATGTGTAGACATCAATACCTGGTCCTCTTGTACTCCCATCCGGTACTCCTGAATGACGACAGAGTGTAGTAGAGCTGAGTGCCAAGTGACAGCTGTAGAATACTGTTACTTCGGCCATTAATCTTGCTCTCGACAGGCCACACGCCTTCATATCAATCACAGTTCACACGGCAGTCTTGGTGTTAAACTTGACGGCGCAGATGACCACAGCAGAGCAGGACTGGATGTACCAACGGTGTCTCTTAGCAGGAGTGGTGTCAGAAGGTCGTAGAGGCGGGTTGCTTGTTTGCAGAACAGGTGAATCTCGTCTTCCATCATTGCTCACGTCATCTCAGGCGTTTCTTGATGTCACCAGGTTACTAGGCCGTAAACACCAACTGTGTATACCCTCGTACCGCCGACTTTAGGCCAAAGGAGACAATTTTGCGACCTTCTATTGGCGAGTCCCGGTACTCTGTAGGGAAACCGTGCCTTCCACCTGTGACCGCCTTACTTCCGCTTTCTTGTTACTTCAGATGACGTAATCATTAATCTTCCGGCGAAATTCTTGAGTACTGCTACGTGCTTTCCATTTCTTGACCTCTCCTCCAACACTGCTGGAATGGCTGCAGTCTTGATGACGCAGCAGGTGGGTAGTGGTGATCTCGAGACAGCTACCCCGGCGTTGTATGGCACCTCCGGTGACTGCTATAATGTGGACAGCTCGCTGGCCCTGACAACCTCGTTAGTGACGTGAGGCGTCGGCCGGGTGACTCTTGGACAGTCACTCATCCCCAAAGTAACTGATGTATGGGTTACTGGGTCTGGTGGGGGGAGGGCTTTGTGTAACGTGCCTCCCCCCTCGGTCTTTACAGACAAGGGTTCACGTGTGGCTGGAACAACTGGGTCGGTGTACCAATCAGACCTGGGAACAGACAGACACAACACAGCGGAAGCATAGATATACTCTGGGTTTGGTGGAGGTGGAACCCAAGAGCACGGTAAAAGTTGCTACTTGAGTTAAGTATAGGCATAGTACACCTCATTGCCTTTACAGGAAAATCTAATGAATACTAAATTATACTAACCAAGGAAGTTACTTTACTGTATAGCGCGAGATCTCGTCACCATAGGGTGGCGAGACTGCACCTGACTACTGATGAGCGATGACAGAGGGTCATCCTCATCTTCTGACTCGTCGGTGAAGCCATGAGTCAGCACTGCTGAGTCAGGAACTAGACCCGCTGAAGGCAGTTCTAATTCCTCTCTAGCATGATATTGTTTCAATTTATTTACGTGAATTGTCCTTTCCACCTGGTCCTCTAACACTCCTTTTATAACAAGATTAACTGGCCCCGCCCTTTTAATTACTCTATATGGTCCTCGCCACCTCGGAGCTAGTTTCCTGCTCTGATTGGCGGGCGTAGCCTCATTCACTCTCAATGAGCATACCGAGTCCGTGCCTTCTTGGACGCTTCAGCTGCAATATTCCATGCATTTCTCATTTTACCAAGGACCTCTGAAGGATAGTCCTCCCCGTATGCAACATTATGTCTGTTAAGCAGACCTGAGGGGAAATTGCATGAATTACCAGTAAACAAATGAAGTGGTTGGGTGTTAATTGATTGGTGGATGGCAGTATTCAAGGCGAACTGAACATAGGGTAGGTGTTCATCCCAGGTGTTTGCATCATGTTCAGCAAGGATTGCAAGCATATCCTTGACTGAGCGATTAGTCCGTTCCGTCATTCCGTTTGCTTGTGGGTGGTAGGCCGTTGTAAAAGCCGAAGTTGTCTCTAAAATCTTACAAACTTCTCTAAATATATTCCCATTGAATTCTTGACCCCGGTCAGAGACTAAGACTTTAGGAGGTCCGAATACAGTAACGAACCTACGCAAAAACGCATCTGCAACCGTACGAGAATCCTTCTGAGGTAATGCAACTAGTGTAGTGTATCTAGACAGATGGTCAACTAGCACCAACACGTATCTGTTACCTGAATGACTGTGGTGTAAATCAATCAGATCGGCCCCCACACGGTCTAACGGTTTACGAATTTCAGGGAATTCCTGAAGTGGGGCTTGTACCTTAAGGGTACCTTTCCTCCTCTGGCAACGAGGGCACGACTTCACGAAATTGATTACCTCAGAAAGTAATCCTGGAAAATAAAATAGAGACTTTGCTTTTAAGTGCGTTTTAAAGATCCCCGGATGCCCTGCAATTTTTGAAGCATGCGCAAGCTTTAACGCTGATGACCGCAACGCGTCCGGAATAACTAGCTGAAATACTGCCCTATCATTCTGGCTATTAACATAATACAGGACGCCCTGTTTCATTTCAAAATCATGAATAGGTAAATTCTTTTTCTTTTTCGGGTATTTTCCTCCCTCTAAATACTCAATAATCTCTTTCCATCTAGGCTCGCTCATCTGGTATTCTCTCATTTTATCTGATGGAATGGTTTCAATATTTTCATTAATCTGCATTGCCGCTATATTTCTACTTAGCGTATCTGGCACAACATGTGCTGGACCAGGCTTGTACAAGATCTGGAATGAGTGGGCCGAAAGTTCGTGAGACCAGCGTGACATTCGTGGGCATTTCGTTCGCTTTTTAAATATGTGTGTTAATGCTCGATGGTCTGTGTAGATTACAAAATGCCGCTGAAATAGGTAAGGCTCGAAATACCTAACTGATGCTACTACTGCCAGTGCCTCCCGATCCGTAGCTGAATAACGAACTTCAGGTCCTTTGACCTTCCTACTGAAATAGGCTACTGGATGGGGTAAATTATCTGCGTCTCGCTGAATTAAGCACCCGCCAATAGCAATACCGCTGGCGTCAGTGTGCACTTCCCACTCTTTCTCAAAATCAGGAATAGCCAATACCGGTGTCGTGATTAGTTGGTCTTTCAGTTTGCGATAGGCCTCGTCATGTTCAGATTTCCACACAAACTTCGCATTTTTCTTTGTCAGATCAGTCAAGGGTGCTGAAATGCCAGCGAAACCTTCAATATGACGACGAAAATATCCGGCCGCCCCCAAAAACCTACGCACGTCCTTTGCTGTCCTTGGAGTAGGCATGTCAGCAATGGCGCGGCACGAATCTGAGTCAGGTCGGATACCGTCTGGACACACCTGGAACCCCAGAAATTTGAATTTCTGAGCCGCCAAGGTGCACTTCTGAACATTCAGCCTGAAACCTGCCTGATCTAACAACTTCAAAGTCTCAGTCAAGTCCTGTAGGTGTTCCTCAAACGTCCTGGAATATATCACAACATCATCCAGGTACGCTAAAGAATGCCTACCCAGTACCGGACTAAGGATAAAGTTGATGGCCCTCTGAAACGACGAAGGCGCTGTCTTCAAACCAAACGGCATCCTACGGAATTGATAAGTGTGCCTACCATCCGAGAATGCTGTTTTTTCCCTATCCTGTTCTGCCACCGGGATCGCCCAATACGCCGATTTTGCGTCAAGAGTTGAGAAATACTTAGCAGCACCAAATTGATCTATTATCTCCTGTATTCGGGGCAACGGATACACATCACCCTTAGTTAATTCGTTCACCTTCCGGTAGTCAACACAGAAACGATAACTACCGTCCGGTTTCCGAACTAGCACAACAGGAGAGAGCCATGGTGACGTACTAGGCTCTATCACGCCCTGTCTCAACATTTTCTGGCACTCCTCCCTGATAATGTTCTTTGCCTGTTCCGGCAACCTCCACTGTCTTGTGTACACAGGCAAATGGTCACCAGTTGGAATGGTGTGCTCGATCTTATCAAGGAGACCAATCTGGTCATCCTCTGTCGCAAACAATTTCGGGAATTTTCGTAAAACTCCTCTCAGTGCCTTCCTATCCGCCTGTGCAACATGTTGCAAATCAAGTGCTGAAATTAATTTTTCCACTTCCTCTACATTCTGTGCAACATTTCTCGTCTCGTATTGTACTTTGGATGGTGTTTTAGTGTTCAACATATTCAGTGCACTACATTGTGCAGTGACGGCTGGCGTCTCAGCTGACTCATGGTGAAAGATTTCTGTGTCCTCCACCATGGTTCCCTGAGATACCCTATCACCTGCCCTGAAGCGAAAAGTCTTATGTGAAAGATTGACAACTGGAATGAGTGCACCTTTATCGAGCACTACAACTAAGTGATGAGGAATTAATAAACTATCACATCTCCCAGCCACCTGAAGGGTGGTACCTGGTTGTATGTGACGTCCCACGGCTACTTTAATAAATTTAACAGAATGTGGTGGGCAACTCTGTTTGGTCAATGCGTGCAATGCGCATGACTTCTTAACTGTGTCTGGAAGAGACTTAAAAATCAATTTTGGATAATGCGCATTATATTTCAGCTTCCTCTTAATTGAAGCTACAACTGGGGGATGGTCGATCATCTCCACTGGGTAGGAAGTCTGTCCCAACTGCAACCTGCAGTTCCTAGCCCCTTTTTGAGCAGACAAGGAATAATCAAATCGCGACAGAAAATCAGTTCCCATTAAGATGTGACCAGGAAAATCAAGGTTCTCTACGATCGTACATGTGTGAGGCTGCAATTCCCCATCAATCTCAAAATTAACTGTACCTTGACCTACGATCTCAATCTTTTCCCCATTGACTGCTGTTAATGTCTTTGCGCAACGTTGAAGACGTGCATACTTAAAATTGCTGAAGGCTGACTTTTTAATTACCGTTGCCTGGCTTCCTGTATCAACAAAAGCTGTCAATCTCACACCTTCCACTTTCACCTCAAAAGTAGGCCTACCATCACCAGGAGCCTGCTTTCATGCTTTCGTAGGAGTGACTTCGCAATCCCTCTGTATATGCCCGCGCTTCCAGCAGGAGTAACACCTCCGCGGATCTCTGTTGGTACCCCGCGCAGGGTGGCTCGAACTTGCAGCTGAGGGCTGCTTCCCGCCTGGTGAACCCGCGCCACAGTTCTTCGGCTTGGCTCCCTCGCTTTTACTTAACGCCTCTACGTATGGCGACAACTGAGTGCCCGGCGTCTCCGTGCGCATCTGCCTGTCTAAGGCTGTGGCGGCCTGGGGTTGGGGTGTGGATGGAGGTTGGGGTTGAGGTATGGTGTGGGTGGCCTCGGGTTGGGGTGTGGATGGAGGTTGGGGTTGAGGTATGGTGTGGGTGACCTCGGGTTGGGGTGTGGCTTGAGGTTGGGGTGGGTATGAGGTCGCCGGGGTTGGAATGGGTATGGGTATGGGTATGGGGTGGCCTGGGGTTGGAATGGGTATGGGTATGGGGTGGCCTGGGGTTGGAATGGGTATGGGTATGGGGTGGCCTGGGGTTGGAATGGGTATGGAGTGGCCTGGGGTTGGGGGAAGGGTTGGTATGGGAACTGAGGATGGGGTTGGTATGGGAATTGAGGATGGGGTTGGTACGGGAATTGAGGATGGGGTTGGGGTTGTTGTAGTGGTGGATGAGGTGTACCTGAGCGGTCCCCAGTGGTGTCGGAAGAGGTGCTGTCCTCTACACTTCCACTCCCACTGGTCTCTACTGACTGGTCACTATCTGGGTTAAACATTTTCTGTGATTCCTGGTGTGCCATGTCTCTTCTAAACTACCCTATAGTACACCCTCGATCCGGACTCACTACAACCGTGATCTTATACAAATAAAAAAATCACAACTCTTTTCCAAGAAACTACTAAATCCCAAAATAGGAAATACAACGATTTATCGAGAGAATCGCTGAAGTGAATCCAATGAATGAGTGTCTGCCCCGCACTCGTGTCTGACCGTGAAATATCCCGCAGTTCTATTGCTGAAACCTAAGTCCTTTACGTTAAAAAAAATTAAAGAATCTAATTTATATAAAACAATTTAAATGATAACGCAACTAACGCGCAGCACTCGTGATGGATTAATAAAGAATATTTACTGTACTTGAATACTAAACGCGCTTGAAGTGAGCAGCGTGGCCACTGATGACTGATGGAGCGGGACCAGCTGCGCTGAAAAAAACTAAGTCCCGCGCTTTTTCGCTTAAACGCTGAAAAATAAAAATTTTTGTTCTGAAGGAAAATAACTAGTTTTACGTTAATAAACCGCTCTAGCGATTGATATAGACACCCAGGACATATATTTGCTTAACAAAGATTGAATTTTTATCAAAAAACTGCATTTTTACTCAATTGCTGGACTCTGCCAATTTTTTCCGACTCCGAGGGAAAAAAAATTCTATCACCCCAAATATCACAAAACTCCTTTAATTCACAAAAATTTGGGTTTCTCGTTCCCAGATATAAATACGTTATTATTTACTACTGACGTTGTATGCAGAACAATACTGACACTTCGGGCGGTTTCAACACTCACTAATTCGAATTTTCGTCAAAATCAGAGATTTTCACCTCAAATGGACTCTGACAAAATTACGACACGATTTTCTCGAAAAATAACTAAATTCGGCAAAAATGAAATTATCACTGTTTAATGCTTCAGAACAGAATTACGTCCCTTGCGCGCACTAGAGGGTAATACTGACCCCAGAATATACACGAAACATGAAAATTAGAATTTTCGCCAAAAAGTCAGATTCTAGCCCAAGCTGGACTTAGAAAATTTTCCACCTACGTTTCTACTGAAAACAGAATTCTAAGTCTAAAAACACAATTCTACCGTCTTACTGGTAAAAACTAGAAAATATCACTCGCATCGACTGGAGAATCCTAATGACGCCCAGAACATACACGTGACCCACGAATACAAATTAATTACAGTTAACGACTTTCCGACATTGACTTAGCCGAAAACTTATCCCAAAATACTTAGAAATATTCCACGGACTCTATTAAGCATTTACACGCAACTTACTATCCCTTAAACTCCTTCACTTACTATAGTGACCGACCAATAGCCCTAAGTCCAGAGGATTAACTACACTCTAGCAACAACGCCTCTGACTTAGACTAATACAACAGGGAATAGCAAAACTTAATGTACGCACTTAGCGTAATATGCAAAAAAATGCTAAACACTTTGATAAAAAAAATTTTTAACCGGGGATTGAATGTAAGGGAAAAAATTAATCTCTAGAACAACGAAAATAAACGGAAATTACTTTATAAATTGAAGTATACTTAATTCAAAAATGCACTCGACTTAATCTTATAATTGCTCCTACCGGCTCGCCGTACCACACCTAGCCTAGGGCCTCGACCATCTAGGTTCCAACAGAGCGACACGCAGCTTTCAGCAACAATTATGACTAGGGACGACTCAACCTCCACTAAGTGTGCGATCACTTAGTTGTTGAATCGCTGCTAGGTAGGTTACTAGTCCGTCCCTCGGAGGCTGCAACGCCCTTCACGGATTTCCGTTTTTCCTAGCGGTTTGGGTCGTCTAATAACGCCCTCGGACTATCTACTGGCGTCCCACAGATATATCCGCCCCGACAGCCCTCAAGGAACTGCTGTTGAGAGTATGGCGGCTCCCAACACCTCTGAATTAATTGCAATGGGTCGAGTATGGTACCCAGTCCAATCAACTCGGAGCGGTCTCCTTTTCAATAAATCTATTTTAACAGCCTAATCTTACTAACTAAACCTTAATCATATCAGCCCGCATGACCCAAGATTCGCCAATCCCCACTCAAACGCACTGTTGTGAGGCGCACTGCTAATCCTGGCCCGCGGCTGTCTCCTTAGCATCCGCGCACGTGTTCGAACGGCTAGACGCGTGAGCCTTTCAACAATTTCAAACAAAATTGTTGAAACCACCACTGTGCACCATTGTAACACGGGGTAAGGTTCTCTCTCTACTTATCTTCCTTCTTTGCCCTCTACCTGTATTCTTACTTTTTATTCTCTACCAAGGGACTCCAAAACTTTTACCAAAGCCAACTCCACGCCACGTGGTCCTAAGACGATTGACCGACTTAGGATTCTACACCCAGTATGACGTGACCTAGGCTTTGAGCAAAACCCTAGAGTCGCCTCTACGCTGCCACCACCAGACCAGCAACACCGAGCGATGATCGAGGTCTGGATCGATCACGCTAATTAATCAACCTTGGGGCTTGATCCCCACTATAACCGATGACCGTGGAAACTTAAGAGTGTGAAATTAATTACACGGGAATGATTAGATGTTAGAATCGATGTTAGAATCGGTGCCCAATCCAACTCTGCCTCGTGTGGACCACGTGACCAGGACAAGTATACACATAACCAAATGGAAACAATAAAAATGCAAATTATTAACTTAATTAATTTATTAAAAGAAAAACTAAAACAAAAATCTAAATATGTTCACTCCCTGTCACTTTAACACTCCCTACTTGACCTGACTGGCAATGAGACTACCTCTATAAATAACCATAGCAACTATACCTTGGGCAACCAGCTAAAGATGTTGGGCTGGTCTTGGGGAGAGGTAAGATGGTTGGCCTCTCCCAGTTGCTCCTGTTTCCACACTGACCTGTCCTCGTCTGATCTAGCCCAGACTAGAACATTGTATCCTTCCGCCTAGTCAAAGTTCTACCCAGTTACTAGCAAGGTTTAAGTTATAACAATTAACCTCTGTTGTACTTAATTGATCCAGACTGGTTGAATTATTTTACTGAAATTAAATTACACAAACATCAAACGGCAGAGCTGTTCCCGATCCCCAAAATGGTTAATTGAACTTTGAGAAATAGTAGACCTGTCAACCCTGATGACCTATGACCGCCGGTCACTCCGCCTTACAAGTTAGATCTGATTCGTGACGTCACTGATGGTGACTTAAACTCAATAATTAGAATACTCTTGATATTGTATCTAGTACTATTATACAATACAATTTTAATGCAAAATGAATAAAGGCTAATTTCTCTAAATTACTGAATAATATAGGATGGTTCATTATACAAAACTATGAACAAAGATGCCCGCCATTTGTGACTCAGACCTGCTAATTCCCAGGGGAATGTGCGTTGTGAGGTCAGGTCCCTGCACGACTTCTGGAACCTTCTGGAATAATTCTTACAACAGCCTAGTTTGTTACACAAGCCCCCCCCCCCCCATGCCGGGAACTTCCTGTTGGCAGTCCCTAATTCCGCCTTGGGCACCCGCCTGGACCATCGAGCACTAAGTATTGGTGTTGCCCTGCACCTTGCCGCCCCTATCTCAACTTAACACCGGTGTATTGGCAGCCATGCCCGAGCAGACCAATACGGCAGCCATGGTCTCATCTGTCGTATATATATATATATATATATATATATATATATATATATATATATATATATATATATATATATATATATATATATATATATATATATATGTCGTACCTAGTAGCCAGAACGCACTTCTCAGCCTACTATGCAAGGCCCGATTTGCCTAATAAGCCAAGTTTTCATGAATTAATGTATTTTCTCTATTTTTTTTCTTATGAAAAGATAAAGCTACCCATTTCATTATGTATGAGGTCAATTATTTTTTATTGGAGTTAAAATTAACGTAGATATATGAACGAACCTAACCAACCCTACCTAACCTAACCTAACCTATCTTTATAGGTTAGGTTAGGTTAGGTAGCCGAAAAAGTTAGGTTAGGTTAGGTTAGGTAGGTTAGGTAGTCGAAAAAACATAAATTCATGAAAACTTGGCTTATTAGGCAAATCGGGCCTTGCATAGTAGGCTGAGAAGTGCGTTCTGGCTACTAGGTACGACATATATATATATATATATATATATATATATATATATATATATATATATATATATATATATATATATATATATATATATATATACGTATATATATATATATATATATATATATATATATATATATATATGTATATATATATATATATATATATATATATATATATATATATATATATATATATATATATATATATGTCGTACCTAATAGCCAGAACGCACTTCTCAGCCTACTATTCAAGGCCCGATTTGCCTAATAAGCCAAGTTTTCATGAATTAATGTTTTTTCGTCCACCTAACCTACCTACCCTAACCTAACCTAGCTTTTTTTGGCTACCTAACCTAACCTTACCTATAAATATAGGTTAGGTTAGGTTAGGTAGGGTTGGTTAGGTTCGGTCATATATCTACGTTAATTTTAACTCCAATAAAAAAAAATTGACCTCATACATAGAGAAAAGGGTTGCTTTATCATTTCATAAGAAAAAAATTATAGTAAATATATTAATTCAGGAAAACTTGGCTTATTAGGCAAATCGGGCCTTGAATAGTAGGCTGAGAAGTGAGTTCTGGCTACTAGGTACGACATATATATATATATATATATATATATATATATATATATATATATATATATATATGTCGTACCTAATAGCCAGAACGCACTTCTCAGCCTACTATTCAAGGCCCGATTTGCCTAATAAGCCAAGTTTTCATGAATTAATGTTTTTTCGTCTACCTAACCTACCTAACCTAACCTAACCTAGCTTTTTTTGGCTACCTAACCTAACCTTACCTATAAATATAGGTTAGGTTAGGTTAGGTAGGGTTGGTTAGGTTCGGTCATATATCTACGTTAATTTTAACTCCAATAAAAAAAAATTGACCTCATACATAGAGAAAAGGGTTGCTTTATCATTTCATAAGAAAAAAATTATAGTAAATATATTAATTCAGGAAAACTAGGCTTATTAGGCAAATCGGGCCTTGAATAGTAGGCTGAGAAGTGAGTTCTGGCTGCTAGGTACGACATATATATATATATATATATATATATATATATATATATATATATATATATATATATATATATATATATATATATATATATATATATGTCGTACCTAGTCGCCAGAACGCACTTCTCAGCTTACTTTGCGAGGCCCGATTTGCCTAATAAGCCAAGTTTTCCTGAAATAATATATTTCTTCTAATTTTTTTCTTATGAAATGATAAAGCTACCCATTTCATTATGCATGAGGTCAATTTTTTTTTATTGGAGTTAAAATTAACGTAGATATATGACCGAACCTAACCAACCCTATCTAACCTAACCTAACCTATCTTTATAGGTTAGGTTAGGTTAGGTAGCCGAAAAAGTTAGGTTAGGTTAGGTTAGGTAGGTTAGGTAGTCAAAAACACATTAATTCATGAAAACTTGGCTTATTAGGCAAATCGGGCCTTGCATAGTAGGCTGAGAAGTGCGTTCTGGCTATTAGGTACGACATATATATATATATATATATATATATATATATATATATATATATATATATGTCGTACCTAGTAGCCAGAACGCACTTCTCAGCCTACTATGCAAGGCCTGATTTGCCTAATAAGCCAAGTTTTCCTGAATTAATATATTTTCTCTAATTTTTTTTTATTTTTTTCTTATGAAATGATAAAGCTACCCATTTCATAATGTATAAGGTCAATTTTTTTTTATTTTAGTTAAAATTAACGTAGATATATGACCGAACCTAACCAACCCTACCTAACCTAACCTAACCTATCTTTATAGGTTAGGTTAGGTTAGGTAGCCGAAAAAGTTAGGTTAGGTTAGGTTAGGTAGTCGAAAAACAATTAATTCATGAAAACTTGGCTTATTAGGCAAATCGGGCCTTGCATAGTAGGCTGAGAAGTGAGTTCTGGCTACTAGGTAAGACATATATATATATATATATATATATATATATATATATATATATATATATATATATATATATATATATATATATATATATATATATATATATATGTCGTACCTAGTAGCCAGAACGCACTTCTCAGCCTACTATGCAAGGCCCAATTTGCCCAATAAGCCAAGTTTTCATGAATTAATGTTTTTTCTCTAATTTTTTTCTTATGAAATGATAAAGCTACCCATTTCATTATGTATGAGGTCATTTTTTTTTATTGGAGTTAAAATAAACATAGATATATGACCGAACCTAACCAACCTTACCTAACCTAACCTATCCTATCTTTATAGGTTAGGTTAGGTTAGGTAGCCGAGAAAGTTAGGTTAGGTTAGGTTAGGTAGGTTAGGTAGTCGAAAAACAATTAATTCATGAAAACTTGTCTTATTAGGCAAATCGGGCCTTGCATAGTAGGCAGAGAAGTGCATTCTGGCTAATATATATATATATATATATATATATATATATATATATATATATATATATATATATATATATATGTCGTACCTAGTAGCCAGAACTCACTTCTCAGCCTACTATTCAAGGCCCGATTTGCCTAATAAGCCAAGTTTTCCTGAATTAATATATTTACTATAATTTTTTTCTTATGAAATGATAAAGCAACCCTTTTCTCTATGTATGAGGTCAATTTTTTTTTATTGGAGTTAAAATTAACGTAGATATATGACCGAACCTAACCAACCCTACCTAACCTAACCTAACCTATATTTATAGGTAAGGTTAGGTTAGGTAGCCAAAAAAAGCTAGGTTAGGTTAGGTTAGGTAGGTTAGGTAGACGAAAAAACATTAATTCATGAAAACTTGGCTTATTAGGCAAATCGGGCCTTGAATAGTAGGCTGAGAAGTGCGTTCTGGCTATTAGGTACGACATATATATATATATATATATATATATATATATATATATATATATATATATATATATATATATATATATATATATATATATATATATATATGTCGTACCTAGTAGCCAGAACTCACTTCTCAGCCTACTATTCATGGCCCGATTTGCCTAATAAGCCAAGTTTTCCTGAATTAATATATTTACTATAATTTTTTTCTTATGAAATGATAAAGCAACCCTTTTCTCTATGTATGAGGTCAATTTTTTTTTATTGGAGTTAAAATTAACGTAGATATATGACCGAACCTAACCAACCGTACCTAACCTAACCTAACCTATATTTATAGGTAAGGTTAGGTTAGGTAGCCAAAAAAAGCTAGGTTAGGTTAGGTTAGGTTGGTTCGTTAGACGAAAAAACATTAATTCATGAAAACTTGGCTTATTAGGCAAATCGGGCCTTGAATAGTAGCCAGAACGCACTTCTCAGCCTACTATGCAAGGCCCGATTTGCCTAATAAGCCAAGTTTTCCTGAATTAATATATTTTCTCTAATTTTTTTCTTATGAAATGATAAAGCTACCCATTTCATTATGTATGAGGTCAACTTTTTTTATTGGAGTTAAAATTAACGTAGATATATGAAATAACCTAACCAACCCTACCTAACCTAACCTAACCTATCTTTATAGGTTAGGTTAGGTTAGGTAGCCGAAAATGTTAGGTTAGGTTAGGTTAGGTAGGTTAGGTAGTCGAAAAAGCATTAGTTCATGAAAACTTGGCTTATTAGGCAAATCGGGCCTTGCATAGTAGGCTGAGAAGTGCGTTCTGGCTACTAGGTACGACATATATATATATATATATATATATATATATATATATATATATATATATATATATATATATATATATATATATATATATATATATATATATATATATATATATATTAGTATATTTTGGTAGCAGTCTTTCCTGTAGACATATATTATTAAATATGACCGAAAAAGTAAGATTAATAATTCTAACACGAATTTTCTCAATCTTTCGTACATTACGCTTCACTGTTGGAGGTAAATCAAAAATCAATTCTCCAAAATTCATTTTTATTTCTAGTCTGACGCGACACGGGCGCGTTTCGTAAAACTTATTACATTTTCAAAGACTTTAGTTCACAAATACACAACTGATTAGAACTTACGTATCTCCAATTTTATATCTACATTTGAGTGAGGTGGGAGGGGTGATGTGGCATTAACACAAGACAGAACAAGAGGGGATATTAATAGGGTATTAAAAGTATCAACACAAGACAGAACAGAAACAATGGGTATTGAATAGAAGTGTTTGTAGAAAGCCTATTGGTCCATATTTCTTGATGCTTCTATATTGGAGTGGAGTCTTGAGGTGGGTAGAATATAGTTGTTCAATAATTGGCTGTTGATTGCTGGTGTTGACTTCTTGATGTGTAGTGCCTCGCAAACGTCAAGCCGCCTGCTATCGCTGTATCTATCGATGATTTCTGTGTTGTTTACTAGGATTTTTCTGGCGGTGGTTTGGTTGTGGGAAGAGATTATATGTTCCTTAATGGAGCCCTGTTGCTTATGCATCGTTAAACGCCTAGAAAGAGATGTTGTTGTCTTGCCTATATACTGGGTTTTTTGGAGCTTACAGTCCCCAAGTGGGCATTTGAAGGCATAGACGACGTTAGTCTCTTTTAAAGCGTTCTGTTTTGTGTCTGGAGAGTTTCTCATGAGAAGGCTGGCCATTTTTCTGGTTTTATAGTAAATCGTCAGTTGTATCCTCTGATTTTTGTCTGTAGGGATAACGTTTCTATTAACAATATCTTTCAGGACCCTTTCCTCCATTTTATGAGCTGTGGAAAAGAAGTTCCTGTAAAATAGTCTAATAGGGGGTATAGGTGTTGTGTTAGTTGTCTCTTCAGAGGTTGCATGGCTTTTCACTTTCCTTCTTATGATGTCTTCGATGAAACCATTGGAGAAGCCGTTATTGACTAGGACCTGCCTTACCCTACAGAGTTCTTCATGAAGAACTCTGTAGGGTAAGGCAGGTCCTAGTCAATAACGGCTTCTCCAATGGTTTCATCGAAGACATCATAAGAAGGAAAGTGAAAAGCCATGCAACCTCTGAAGAGACAACTAACACAACACCTATACCCCCTATTAGACTATTTTACAGGAACTTCTTTTCCACAGCTCATAAAACGGAGGAAAGGGTCCTGAAAGATATTGTTAATAGAAACGGTATCCCTACAGACAAAAATCAGAGGATACAACTGACGATTTACTATAAAACCAGAAAAACGGCCAGCCTTCTCATGAGAAACTCTCCAGACACAAAACAGAACGCTTTAAAAGAGACTAACGTCGTCTATGCCTTCAAATGCCCACTTGGGGACTGTAAGCTCCAAAAAACCCAGTATATAGGCAAGACAACAACATCATTTTATAGGCGTTTAACGATGCATAAGCAACAGGGCTCCATTAAGGAACATATAATCTCTTCCCACAACCAAACCATCGCCAGAAAAATCCTAGTAAACAACACAGAAATCATCGATAGATACAGCGATAGCAGGCGGCTTGACGTTTGCGAGGCACTACACATCAAGAAGTCAACACCAGCAATCAACAGCCAATTATTGCACAACTATATTCTACCCACCTCAAGACTCCGCTCCAATATAGAAGCATCAAGAAATATGGACCAATAGGCTTTCTACAAACACTTCTATTCAATACCCATTGTTTGTGTTCTGTCTTATGTTGATACTTTTAATACCATATTAATATCCCCTCTTGTTCTGTCTTGTGTTAATGCCACTTCACCCCTCCCACCTCACTCAAATGTAGATATAAAATTGGAGATACGTAAGTTCTAATCAGTTGTGTATTTGTGAACTAAAGTCTTTGAAAATGTAATAAGTTTTACGAAACGCGCCCGTGTCGCGCCAGACTAGAAATAAAAATGAATTTTGGAGAATTGATTTTTGATTTACCTCCAACAGTGAAGCGTAATGTACGAAAGATTGAGAAAATTCGTGTTAGAATTATTAATCTTACTTTTTCGGTCATATTTAATAATATATATATATATATATATATATATATATATATATATATATATATATATATATATATATATATATATATATATATATATATATATATATATATATATACATATATATATATATATATATATATATATATATATATATATATATATATATATATATATATATATATATATATATATATATATATATATATATATATATGTCGTACCTAGTAGCCAGAACGCACTTCTCAGCCTACTATGCAAGGCCCGATTTGCCTAATAAGCCAAGTTTTCCTGAATTAATATATTTTCTCTAATTTTTTTCTAATGAAATGATAAACCTACCCATTTCATTATAAGAACATAAGAACATAAGAACAAAGGTAACTGCAGAAGGCCTATTGGCCTATACGAGGCAGCTCCTATCTATAACCACCCAATCCCACTCATATACTTGTCCAACCCGCGCTTGAAACAATCGAGGGATCCCACCTCCACCACGTTACGCGGCAATTGGTTCCACAAATCAACAACCCTGTTACTGAACCAGTATTTACCCAAGTCTTTCCTAAATCTAAACTTATCCAATTTATACTTATTGTTTCGTGTTCTGTCTTGTGTTGATATTTTTAATACCCTATTAATATCCCCCCTGTTATGTCCATTCATCCACTTGTAAACCTCTATCATGTCACCCCTAACTCTTCGCCTTTCCAGTGAATGCAACTTAAGCATTGTTAATCTTTCTTCATATGAAAGATTTCTAATTTGGGGAATTAACTTAGTCATCCTACGCTGGACGCGTTCAAGCGAATTTATATCCATTCTATAATACGGCGACCAAAATTGAACTGCATAATCTAAATGGGGCCTAACCAGAGCAAGATATAGCTTGAGAACCACACCAGGTGTCTTGTTACTAACGCTTCGATTAATAAATCCCAGTGTCCTATTCGCCTTATTACGAACATTCTTGCATTGATCCTTTTGTTTTAAATTCTTACTAATCATAACTCCCAGATCCCTTTCGCAATCCGACTTCGCAATCTCAACACCATCTAGATCGTGTCTTGTAACTCTATCATCATTACCTATCCTCAGAACTTTACATTTATCAGGATTAAACTGCATTTGCCAATCCTTTGACCTTTTCAAAACCCTATCTAGATCAACTTGAAGTGATTGTGAGTCCTCCTCCGAATTAATTTCCCTACCGATTTTCGTATCATCGGCAAATTTGCAAATCTTGCTACTCAAACCTGAATCTAAATCATTTATATATATTATAAACAACTGAGGTCCCAGGACAGAGCCCTGAGGTACTCCACTAACAACATTATCCCACTCTGACTTAACCCCATTTATACTAACTCTCTGTTTCCTTTGGAATAGCCATGCCCTAATCCAAGTTAATATAGCACCCCCAATACCATGAGCTTCTATTTTTCTAATTAGTCTTTCATGTGGCACTGATCAAAAGCTTTGCTAAAGTCAAGGTACTCAACATCACAATCCTTACCACTATCAACTGCCTCAACTATGCTGGAGTAAAAAGTTAGCAAATTTGTTAAACATGAACGGCCATTTGTAAAACCATGTTGCGACTCATTTATTAATTTGTTTTTCAAGATAGAGACGAATTGTATTTGCAATTATTGATTCAAGTAACTTTCCCACAATAGACGTTAGGCTAATTGGTCGATAGTTAGACGCAAGTGATCTATCTCCATTCTTAAAAATTGGTACATTAGCTACCTTCCATGACTCTGGCACTCTGCCTGACTCTGATTTATTAAATATGGTAGACAGTGGCTCGGAAAGCTCCTCTTTGCATTCTTTAAGCACCCTGGCAAACACTTCGTCCGGCCCTGGGGATTTGTTTGGTTTTAGTTTTTCTAATTGTTTAATTACATCCTCCCTGGTTACTGCTAAACTAGTCAACCTGTCCTCATCCCCACCCACATAGACTTGTTCGGCTAACCTATGTTGACTTCAGTGCTACACAAGCAGGAGGAGTTGCCAATCACCGGGAAGCGGCCAAGTCACGTAAATACAGAGACCTTGAGCACCACTACAATTTTGTCCCCATTGCCTCAGAGACACTTGGTGCCTGGGGTAAAAGTGCTGCTAGCTTTTTGAAGGAGTTGGGGTCTAAGCTAATCGAAACAACTAGAGACCCTAGAGCTGCCAGTTTTCTTTTTCAGCGCCTTAGTGTGGCAATCCAGAGAGGAAATGCTCACTGCATCCATGGTTCCTGCCCGCCATCTGAGGAGCTGGAAGAGCTGTACAACTTGTGACAAGCAGCCTTGCACCCTGCATGTAATCAATATTGTAACTTTTTTTGTGTAATGACATTTTCAAATAAAGTTAGATAAATATACACACACACCAAAAGAATTGGGGTGGTAGGAGAAGAAAATATCAAAGTGTTCAGTGAGGATCCACAAGGTTTTCTCTGAGTACTCTTCATTTTCTTCTCCGAGGCTATGGGTCCCTACACTTGCACCAGAGGTGGTACCCCTTCTAGGTATTAAAAAAAAAAATATATATATATATATAAATATATAAATATATATATATATATATATATATATATATATATATATATATATATATATATACACATATATATATATAAATATATATAAATATATATATATATATATATATATATATATATATATATATACACATATATATATATAAATATATATAAATATATATATATATATATATATATATATATATATATAACTTTAGAACACTTTCCCACCAGGAGACTCGAACCCTAGCCAGCACAGAAGCCTTCCAGCAACTGGCATAACAGGTACGCCTTAACCCTCTGCACCACCGCTCAGACCCTTAAAAGAGATGGTAATTTCGGAGTATTTAAATCCCCCAAAGATCAACACCTCCCACGAGCACCAGAGAAAGTGAGGGGTCATTTAGACGTTAATTTCATCAAGTCCCTGTTAATATGGGAAGACACAGTGTCTCTGCTTAAGGCACAACTCTCCTAAACACGAGAGTTAAGTATACAACTTTAGAACACTTTCCCACCAGGAGACTCGAACCCTAGCCAGCACAGAAGCCTTCCAGCAACTGGCATAACAGGTACGCCTTAACCCTCTGCACCACCGCTCAGACCCTTAAAAGAGATGGTAATTTCGGAGTATTTAAATCCCCCAAAGATCAACACCTCCCAAGAGCACCAGAGAAAGTGAGGGGTCATTTAGACGTTAATTTCATCAAGTCCCTGTTAATATGGGAAGACACAGTGTCTCTGCTTAAGGCACAACTCTCCTAAACACGAGAGTTAAGTATACAACTTTAGAACACTTTCCCACCAGGAGACTCGAACCCTAGCCAGCACAGAAGCCTTCCAGCAACTGGCATAACAGGTACGCCTTAACCCTCTGCACCACCGCTCAGACCCTTAAAAGAGATGGTAATTTCGGAGTATTTAAATCCCCCAAAGATCAACACCTCCCAAGAGCACCAGAGAAAGTGAGGGGTCATTTAGACGTTAATTTCATCAAGTCCCTGTTAATATGGGAAGACACAGTGTCTCTGCTTAAGGCACAACTCTCCTAAACACGAGAGTTAAGTATACAACTTTAGAACACTTTCCCACCAGGAGACTCGAACCCTAGCCAGCACAGAAGCCTTCCAGCAACTGGCATAACAGGTACGCCTTAACCCTCTGCACCACCGCTCAGACCCTTAAAAGAGATGGTAATTTCGGAGTATTTAAATCCCCCAAAGATCAACACCTCCCAAGAGCACCAGAGAAAGTGAGGGGTCATTTAGACGTTAATTTCATCAAGTCCCTGTTAATATGGGAAGACACAGTGTCTCTGCTTAAGGCACAACTCTCCTAAACACGAGAGTTAAGTATACAACTTTAGAACACTTTCCCACCAGGAGACTCGAACCCTAGCCAGCACAGAAGCCTTCCAGCAACTGGCATAACAGGTACGCCTTAACCCTCTGCACCACCGCTCAGACCCTTAAAAGAGATGGTAATTTCGGAGTATTTAAATCCCCCAAAGATCAACACCTCCCAAGAGCACCAGAGAAAGTGAGGGGTCATTTAGACGTTAATTTCATCAAGTCCCTGTTAATATGGGAAGACACAGTGTCTCTGCTTAAGGCACAACTCTCCTAAACACGAGAGTTAAGTATACAACTTTAGAACACTTTCCCACCAGGAGACTCGAACCCTAGCCAGCACAGAAGCCTTCCAGCAACTGGCATAACAGGTACGCCTTAACCCTCTGCACCACCTTTGATCTTTGATCACCACCTTTGATCTTTGGGGGATTTAAATACTCCGAAATTACCATCTCTTTTAAGGGTCTGAGCGGTGGTGCAGAGGGTTAAGGCGTACCTGTTATGCCAGTTGCTGGAAGGCTTCTGTGCTGGCTAGGGTTCGAGTCTCCTGGTGGGAAAGTGTTCTAAAGTTGTATACTTAACTCTCGTGTTTAGGAGAGTTGTGCCTTAAGCAGAGACACTGTGTCTTCCCATATTAACAGGGACTTGATGAAATTAACGTCTAAATGACCCCTCACTTTCTCTGGTGCTCTTGGGAGGTGTTGATCTTTGGGGGATTTAAATACTCCGAAATTACCATCTCTTTTAAGGGTCTGAGCGGTGGTGCAGAGGGTTAAGGCGTACCTGTTATGCCAGTTGCTGGAAGGCTTCTGTGCTGGCTAGGGTTCGAGTCTCCTGGTGGGAAAGTGTTCTAAAGTTGTATACTTAACTCTCGTGTTTAGGAGAGTTGTGCCTTAAGCAGAGACACTGTGTCTTCCCATATTAACAGGGACTTGATGAAATTAACGTCTAAATGACCCCTCACTTTCTCTGGTGCTCTTGGGAGGTGTTGATCTTTGGGGGATTTAAATACTCCGAAATTACCATCTCTTTTAAGGGTCTGAGCGGTGGTGCAGAGGGTTAAGGCGTACCTGTTATGCCAGTTGCTGGAAGGCTTCTGTGCTGGCTAGGGTTCGAGTCTCCTGGTGGGAAAGTGTTCTAAAGTTGTATACTTAACTCTCGTGTTTAGGAGAGTTGTGCCTTAAGCAGAGACACTGTGTCTTCCCATATTAACAGGGACTTGATGAAATTAACGTCTAAATGACCCCTCACTTTCTCTGGTGCTCTTGGGAGGTGTTGATCTTTGGGGGATTTAAATACTCCGAAATTACCATCTCTTTTAAGGGTCTGAGCGGTGGTGCAGAGGGTTAAGGCGTACCTGTTATGCCAGTTGCTGGAAGGCTTCTGTGCTGGCTAGGGTTCGAGTCTCCTGGTGGGAAAGTGTTCTAAAGTTGTATACTTAACTCTCGTGTTTAGGAGAGTTGTGCCTTAAGCAGAGACACTGTGTCTTCCCATATTAACAGGGACTTGATGAAATTAACGTCTAAATGACCCCTCACTTTCTCTGGTGCTCTTGGGAGGTGTTGATCTTTGGGGGATTTAAATACTCCGAAATTACCATCTCTTTTAAGGGTCTGAGCGGTGGTGCAGAGGGTTAAGGCGTACCTGTTATGCCAGTTGCTGGAAGGCTTCTGTGCTGGCTAGGGTTCGAGTCTCCTGGTGGGAAAGTGTTCTAAAGTTGTATACTTAACTCTCGTGTTTAGGAGAGTTGTGCCATATATATATATATATATATATATATATATATATATATATATATATATATATATATATATATATATATACATATACATATATAAATATATATGTCGTACCTAGTAGCCAGAACGTACTTCTCAACCTACTATGCAAGGCCCGATTTGTCTAATAAGCCAAGTTTTCATGAATTAATTGTTTTTCGACTCCCTAACCTAACCAAACCTAACTTTTTCTGCTACCTAACCTAACCTAACCTATAAAGATAGGTTAGGTTAGGTTAGGTTAGGTAGGGTTGGTTAGGTTTGGTCATATATCTACGTAAATTTTAACTCCAATAAAAAAAATTGACCTCATATATATACGAAGGAGGAGGCCAGTGTTGACGGGACCTCGAAGGAGGAGGCCAGTGTTGACGGGACCTCGAAGGAGGAGGCCAGTGTTGACGGGACCTCATTAAGAAGGACTGACGAGACCAGTATTAAGAAGTCCTCGTCTTGGCAAGTTGTGAAAGACAGGGGTCTTAAGAAGACCTTGGCAAAACCGACAACTAATAGCCTACACCTAAGGACTTCTAACGCATTAGACGTATTAGAGGACGAGTGCGGTGTTGAACCTGTTGTTCAACGAGGTGGCAAAGACAAAGTAACGAGGAGCATTGAAGCGCAGGTCCCTCAAACTGCTCGAAAGGAAAAGGGAGAATCGATGCGAATTTTGGTTGTGGGAGATTCCCAGGTGAGGTATTTAGACAGAACGTTTTGTGCCAGAGATAGGGGGAACAGATTAAGGGTTTGCTATCCGGGAGCTGGAATTGGTGATATAGTAAAACTCAAACCAAACAAATCCCCAGGGCCGGATGAAGTGTTTGCTAGGGTGCTTAAAGAATGCAAAGAGGAGCTTTGTGACCCACTGTCAACCATATTTAATAAATCAATAGAGTCAGGCAGAGTGCCAGAGTTTTGGAAAGTTGCTAATGTGTTACCAGTTTTTAAGAAAGGAGATAGATCACTTGCGTCTAACTATCGACCAATTAGCCTAACGTCTATTGTGGGAAAGTTACTCGAATCTATAATAGCAAATAAAATTCGTCTTCATCTTGAAAAACATAAATTAATAATTGAGTCGCAACATGGTTTTATAAATGGCCGTTCATGTTTAACAAATTTGTTATCTTTTTATTCTAGCATTGTTGAGGCAGTTGATAGTGGTAAGGATTGCGATGTTGTATACCTTGACTTTAGCAAAGCTTTTGATACTTAAGGGGTGCATGATACTTAAGGGGTGCGTGATGGGGTGCATCTATCGAGAGCTGGGGTTGTTGCTGTTGCGAACTCGTTAGAAGAAGTGGTTAGAGGTGTTTGTTTGGGTTTAAACTGTTAGTAGATAGAGGTATGGGAATTGATTTGGAGAAAGGAGGTAATAAAAGTATGTGTTTGTGGGAGAAAGGAATTGGCAAAACGACCAGGGAAAGAGAAGGTCCGCAAAATAACAATTCACTTAGGGTATATTACACTAACAGTAGAAGTCTAAGAAATAAAATTAACGAATTAAATGCTCTTGTCTGCACAGAAAAAATAGATATTATTGCACTTACCGAAACGTGGATGAATGTAGAAAATAGAGAACTATTAGCTGAATATCAAATATATGGATTTAAACTATTTCACACAGATAGATATATTAGACGAGGAGGTGGAGTAGCCATATATGTTAGGGACAATTTGAAATGTAGTCTCAAAGAGGGAATCAAAACAGAGCCACACACAGAAACTATTTGGATTGAATTAAACGAAAAAGCTAATAATATTATAATAGGAGTAATATATAGGCCACCAAATTTAGACAGAATGGAAGCAAAGCATCTATGGGATGAAATATCTAGAGCATCTAGATCTAACAGTATTTATGTCATGGGTGACTTTAATTTTAGCGGAATAAACTGGTTGAACAAAACAGGGAATAGTGAAGCAGAAGATTTTCTAGAATTAATTGACGATTGCTTTCTTACGCAACACATTAAGGAACCAACACGGGAAAATAATATTTTAGATTTAGTGTTAACTAACAGGGAAACGCAAATTAATGACATCGAAATAGGGAGTGAGCTAGGGAGCAGTGATCACAAAGAAATCAGATTTAGCATAGAATGGAATAGACCAGTAGGAGAAAATTCTGTTAAAGTGCCAGATTTTCGTAAAGCTGATTTTAATAGCCTAAGAAATTTTTTGGGTCAAATTGATTGGAAAGTCTTGGGTATGGGGTGTGGGCCGGTCTTGGAGCGAGACATGAACCCAGCGATAGGTGACTTAAATGGGGATTTCGATGTGGATTCAATATATAACTTATTTAAGAATATTCTAAACAAAGCACAGGAACGTAGTATACCATACAAATTGAATAGATCGAATACTAATGACCCAAAGTGGATAACAAAGAATTTGAAGAACCTTATAGGTAAAAAGAGAGCTTGGTACAAAAGGATTAAAAATGGGGAGGTCACTTTAGAACAGGAATTCGTACAACTGGTTAGAAATGTTAAAAAAGAGATAAGGAAAGCAAAAAGAAACTATGAAGTTCGCATAGCAGGGCAAGCAAAGACAAATCCTAAAGGGTTTTTTCAGTTATATCGTACTAAGACTAGGGAAAGGATAGGTCCATTAAAAACTGAGACAGGTCAAATAACAGATAGTGATGAAGAGATGAGTAGTATTTTTAATAAATATTTTGTATCTGTATTTACTAAAGAGGAACTTAACAATATGCCTTCAGCCGAACAAGTCTATGTGGGTGGGGACGAGGACAGGTTGACGAGTTTAACAGTTACCAGGGAGGATGTTCTTAAACAAATAGTAAAACTCAAACCAAACAAATCCCCAGGGCCGGATGAAGTGTTTGCCAGGGTGCTTAAAGAATGCAAAGAGGAGCTTTGTGACCCACTGTCAACCATATTTAATAAATCAATAGAGTCAGGCAGAGTGCCAGAGTTTTGGAAAGTTGCTAATGTGATACCAGTTTTTAAGAAAGGAGATAGATCACTTGCGTCTAACTATCGACCAATTAGCCTAACGTCTATTGTGGGAAAGTTACTCGAATCTATAATAGCAAATAAAATTCGTCTTCATCTTGAAAAACATAAATTAATAATTGAGTCGCAACATGGTTTTATAAATGGCCGTTCATGTTTAACAAATTTGTTATCTTTTTATTCTAGCATTGTTGAGGCAGTTGATAGTGGTAAGGATTGCGATGTTGTATACCTTGACTTTAGCAAAGCTTTTGATACAGTGCCACATGAAAGACTGATTAAAAAGATAGAGTCTCATGGTATTGGGGGTGCTATATTAAGCTGGATTAGGGCATGGCTATACCAAAGGAAACAGAGAGTTAGTATAAATGGAATCAAGTCAGAGTGGGAAAATGTTGTAAGTGGAGTGCCTCAAGGCTCTGTCCTGGGACCTCTGTTGTTTATAATATATATAAATGATTTAGATTCAGGTTTGAGTAGCAACATTTGCAAATTTGCCGATGATACGAAAATCGGTAGGGAAATTAATTCGGAGGAGGACTCACTATCACTTCAAGTTGATCTAGATAGGGTTTTGAAATGGTCAAAGGATTGGCAGATGCAGTTTAATGCTGATAAATGTAAAGTTCTGAGGTTAGGTAATGATGATAGAGTTACAAGATACGAGCTAGATGGTGTTGTGATTGCGAAGTCGGATTGCGAAAGGGATCTGGGAGTTATGATTAGTAAGAATTTAAAACAAAAGGATCAATGCATAAATGTTCGTAATAAGGCAAATCGGACACTTGGATTTATTAATCGCAGCGTTAGTAACAAGACACCTGGTGTGGTTCTCAAGCTATATCTTGCTCTAGTTAGGCCCCATTTAGATTATGCAGTTCAGTTTTGGTCGCCATATTATAGAATGGATATAAATTCACTTGAACGTGTCCAGCGTAGGATGACTAAGTTAATTCCCCAAATTAGAAATCTTTCATATGAAGAAAGATTAACAAAGCTTAAGTTGCATTCACTGGAAAGGCGAAGAGTTAGGGGTGACATGATAGAGGTTTACAAGTGGATGAATGGACATAACCGGGGGGATATTAATAGGGTATTAAAAGTATCAACACAGGACAGAACACGAAACAATGGGTATAAATTGGATAAGTTTAGATTTAGGAAAGACTTGGGTAAATACTGGTTCAGTAACAGGGTTGTTGATTTGTGGAACCAATTGCCGCGTAACATTGTGGAGGTGGGGTCCCTCGATTGTTTCAAGCACGGGTTGGACAAGTATATGAGTGGGATTGGGTGGTTATAGAATAGGAGCTGCCTCGTATGGGCCAATAGGCCTTCTGCAGTTACCTTTGTTCTTATGTTCTTATGTTCTTATGTTCTTATGTTCTTATACAGTGCCACATGAAAGACTGATTAAAAAAATAGAGTCTCATGGTATTGGGGGTGCTATATTAAGCTGGATTAGGGCATGGCTATACCAAAGGAAACAGAGAGTTAGTATAAATGGAATCAAGTCAGAGTGGGAAAATGTTGTAAGTGGAGTGCCTCAAGGCTCTGTCCTGGGCACTCTGTTGTTTATAATATATATAAATGATTTAGATTCAGGTTTGAGTAGCAACATTTGCAAATTTGCCGATGATACGAAAATCGGTAGGGAAATTAATTCGGAGGAGGACTCACTATCACTTCAAGTTGATCTAGATAGGGTTTTGAAATGGTCAAAGGATTGGCAGATGCAGTTTAATGCTGATAAATGTAAAGTTCTGAGGTTAGGTAATGATGATAGAGTTACAAGATACGAGCTAGATGGTGTTGTGATTGCGAAGTCGGATTGCGAAAGGGATCTGGGAGTTATGATTAGTAAGAATTTAAAACAAAAGGATCAATGCATAAATGTTCGTAATAAGGCAAATCGGACACTTGGATTTATTAATCGCAGCGTTAGTAACAAGACACCTGGTGTGGTTCTCAAGCTATATCTTGCTCTAGTTAGGCCCCATTTAGATTATGCAGTTCAGTTTTGGTCGCCATATTATAGAATGGATATAAATTCACTTGAACGTGTCCAGCGTAGGATGACTAAGTTAATTCCCCAAATTAGAAATCTTTCATATGAAGAAAGATTAACAAAGCTTAAGTTGCATTCACTGGAAAGGCGAAGAGTTAGGGGTGACATGATAGAGGTTTACAAGTGGATGAATGGACATAACCGGGGGGATATTAATAGGGTATTAAAAGTATCAACACAGGACAGAACACGAAACAATGGATATAAATTGGATAAGTTTAGATTTAGGAAAGACTTGGGTAAATACTGGTTCAGTAACAGGGTTGTTGATTTGTGGAACCAATTGCCGCGTAACATTGTGGAGGTGGGGTCCCTCGATTGTTTCAAGCACGGGTTGGACAAGTATATGAGTGGGATTGGGTGGTTATAGAATAGGAGCTGCCTCGTATGGGCCAATAGGCCTTCTGCAGTTACCTTTGTTCTTATGTTCTTATGTTCTTATATTGTTGGAAACATGAATGATATTATGACAGGAAATGGGAACAAACCCCTTAAGAACATAAGAACATAAGAACAAAGGCAACTGCAGAAGGCCTATTGGCCCATACGAGGCAGCTCCTATTTATAACCACCCAATCCCACTCATATACTTGTCCAACCCGCGCTTGAAACAATCGAGGGACCCCACCTCCACAAAGTTACGCGGCAATTGGTTCCACAAATCAACAACCCTGTTACTGAACCAGTATTTACCCAATCTTTCCTAAATCTAAACTTATCCAATTTATACCCATTGTTTCGTGTTCTGTCTTGTGTTGATACTTTTAATACCCTATTAATATCCCCTCTGTTATGTCCATTCACCCACTTGTAAACCTCTATCATGTCACCCCTAACTCTTCGCCTTTCCAGTGAATGCAACTTAAGGTTTGTTAATCTTTCTTCATATGAAAGATTTCTAATTTGGGGAAAACTTAGTCATCCTACGCTGGACACGTACAAGTGAATTTATATCCATTCTATAACATGGCGACCAAAACTGAACTGCATAATCTAAATGGGGCCTAACTAGAGCAAGATATAGCTTGAGAACCACACCAGGTGTCTTGTTACTAACGCTGCGATTAATAAATCCAAGTGTCCGATTTGCCTTATTAAAGACAAAGTAACGAGGAGCATTGAAGCGCAGGTCCCTCAAACTGCTCGAAAGGAAAAGGGAGAATCGATGCGAATTTTGGTTGTGGGAGATTCCCAGGTGAGGTATTTAGACAGAACGTTTTGTGCCAGAGATAGGGGGAACAGATTAAGGGTTTGCTATCCGGGAGCTGGAATTGGTGATATTGTTGGAAACATGAATGATATTATGACAGGAAATGGGAACAAACCCCTTATTTGTATTAGTGCAGGGGGTAATGATGTAGGACGAGTTAGGAGTGAGGAACTAATACAGAGATTCAGGACAGCCATTGAATTAGTTAGGAGCAAGGGAGGAATCCCGATCATATGTGGCATTCTTCCAAGAAAGGGAGTGGGTAATGAATGGATGTCGAGGGCAATTGGTGTCAATTGCCGGCTGGAAAGATATTGCAAATCAAATGCAATATCTTTCATAGACAACTGGGAACACTTCTATGGAAGAAATGAAATGTATGCTCGTGATGGGGTGCTTCTATCGAGAGCTGGGGTTGTTGCTGTTGCGAACGCGTTGGAAGAAGTGGTTAGAGGTGTTTGATTGGGTTTAAACTGTTAGTAGATAGAGGTATGGGCATTGATTTGGAGGAAGGAGATAATAAAAGTATGTGTTTGTGGGAGAAAGGAATTGGCAAAATGATCAGGGAAAGAGAAGGGCCTCAAAATAACAATTCACTTAGGATATATTACACTAACAGTAGAAGTCTAAGAAATAAAATTAACGATTTAAATGCTCTTGTCTGCACAGAAAAAATAGATATTATTGCACTTACCGAAACGTGGATGAATGTAGAAAATAGAGAACTATTAGCTGAATATCAAATAAATGGATTTAAATTATTTCACACAGATAGATATATTAGAAGAGGAGTGGGAGTAGCCATATATGTTAGGGACAATTTGAAATGTAGTCTCAAAGAGGGAATCAAAACTGAGCCACAAACAGAAACTATTTGGATAGAATTATACGAAAAAGCAAATAATATTATAATAGGAGTTATATATAGGCCACCAAATTTAGACAGAATGGAAGCAAAGCATCTATGGGATGAAATATCTAGGGCATCTAGATCTAGCAGTATTTACGTCATGGGTGACTTTAATTTTAGTGGAATAAACTGGTTGAACAAAACAGGGAATAGTGAAGCAGAAGATTTTCTAGAATTAATTGACGATTGCTTTCTTACGCAACACATTAAGGAACCAACACGGGAAAATAATATTTTAGATTTAGTGTTAACTAACAGGGAAACAAAAATTAATGACATCGAAATAGGGAGTGAGCTTGGGAACAGTGATCACAAAGAAATCAGATTTAGCATAGAATGGAATAGACCTGTAGGAGAAAATTCTGTTAGAGTGCCAGATTTTCGAAAAGCTGATTTTAATAGCCTAAGAATTTTTTGGGGTCAAATTGATTGGAAAGTCTTGGGAATGGGGTGGGGCCGGTCTTGGAGCGAGACATGAACCCAGCGATAGGTGACGTAAATGGGGATTTCGAAGTGGATTCAATATATAACTTATTTAAGAATATTCTAAACAAAGCACAGGAACGTAGTATACCATACAAATTGAATAGATCGAATACTAATGACCCAAAGTGGATAACAAAGAATTTGAAGAACCTTATAGGTAAAAAGAGAGCTTGGTACAAAAGGATTAAGAATGGGGAAGTCAGTTTAGAACAGGAATTCATACAACTGGTTAGAAATGTTAAAAAAGAGATTAGGAAAGCAAAAAGAAACTATGAAGTTCGCATAGCAGAGCAAGCAAAGTCAAATCCTAAAGGGTTTTTTCAGTTATATCGAACTAAGACTAGGGAAAGGATAGGTCCATTAAAATCTGAGACAGGTCAAATAACGGATAATGACAAGGAGATGAGTAGTATCTTTAACAAATATTTTATGTCTGTATTTACTAAAGAAGAACATAACAATATGCCTCTAGCCGAACAAGTCTATGTGGGTGGGGATGAGGACAGGTTGACTAGTTCAGCAGTAACCAGGGAGGATGTAATTAAACAATTAGAAAAACTAAAACCAAACAAATCCCCAGGGCCGGACGAAGTGTTTGCCAGGGTGCTTAAAGAATGCAAAGAGGAGCTTTCCGAGCCACTGTCTACCATATTTAATAAATCAGAGTCAGGCAGAGTGCCAGAATCATGGAAGGTAGCTAATGTACCAATTTTTAAGAAAGGAGATAGATCACTTGCGTCAAACTATCGGCCAATTAGCCTAACGTCTAGAACATAAGAACATAAGAACAAAGGTAACTGCAGAAGGCCTATTGGCCCATACGAGGCAGCTCCTATTCTATAACCACCCAATCCCACTCATATACTTGTCCAACCCGTGCTTGAAACAATCGAGGGACCCCACCTCCACAATGTTACGCGGCAATTGGTTCCACAAATCAACAACCCTGTTACTGAACCAGTATTTACCCAAGTCTTTCCTAAATCTAAACTTATCCAATTTATATCCATTGTTTCGTGTTCTGTCCTGTGTTGATACTTTTAATACCCTATTAATATCCCCCCGGTTATGTCCATTCATCCACTTGTAAACCTCTATCATGTCACCCCTAACTCTTCGCCTTTCCAGTGAATGCAACTTAAGCTTTGTTAATCTTTCTTCATATGAAAGATTTCTAATTTGGGGAATTAACTTAGTCATCCTACGCTGGACACGTTCAAGTGAATTTATATCCATTCTATAATATGGCGACCAAAACTGAACTGCATAATCTAAATGGGGCCTAACTAGAGCAAGATATAGCTTGAGAACCACACCAGGTGTCTTGTTACTAACGCTGCGATTAATAAATCCAAGTGTCCGATTTGCCTTATTACGAACATTTATGCATTGATCCTTTTGTTTTAAATTCTTACTAATCATAACTCCCAGATCCCTTTCGCAATCCGACTTCGCAATCACAACACCATCTAGCTCGTATCTTGTAACTCTATCATCATTACCTAACCTCAGAACTTTACATTTATCAGCATTAAACTGCATCTGCCAATCCTTTGACCATTTCAAAACCCTATCTAGATCAACTTGAAGTGATAGTGAGTCCTCCTCCGAATTAATTTCCCTACCGATTTTCGTATCATCGGCAAATTTGCAAATGTTGCTACTCAAACCTGAATCTAAATCATTTATATATATTATAAACAACAGAGGTCCCAGGACAGAGCCTTGAGGCACTCCACTTACAACATTTTCCCACTCTGACTTGATTCCATTTATACTAACTCTCTGTTTCCTTTGGTATAGCCATGCCCTAATCCAGCTTAATATAGCACCCCCAATACCATGAGACTCTATTTTTTTAATCAGTCTTTCATGTGGCACTGTATCAAAAGCTTTGCTAAAGTCAAGGTATACAACATCGCAATCCTTACCACTATCAACTGCCTCAACAATGCTAGAATAAAAAGATAACAAATTTGTTAAACATGAACGGCCATTTATAAAACCATGTTGCGACTCAATTATTAATTTATGTTTTTCAAGATGAAGACGAATTTTATTTGCTATTATAGATTCGAGTAACTTTCCCACAATAGACGTTAGGCTAATTGGTCGATAGTTAGACGCAAGTGATCTATCTCCTTTCTTAAAAACTGGTATCACATTAGCAACTTTCCAAAACTCTGGCACTCTGCCTGACTCTATTGATTTATTAAATATGGTTGACAGTGGGTCACAAAGCTCCTCTTTGCATTCTTTAAGCACCCTAGCAAACACTTCATCCGGCCCTGGGGATTTGTTTGGTTTGAGTTTTACTATTTGTTTAAGAACATCCTCCCTGGTAACTGCTAAACTCGTCAACCTGTCCTCGTCCCCACCCACATAGACTTGTTCGGCTGAAGGCATATTGTTAAGTTCCTCTTTAGTAAATACAGATACAAAATATTTATTAAAAATACTACTCATCTCTTCATCACTATCTGTTATTTGACCTGTCTCAGTTTTTAATGGACCTATCCTTTCCCTAGTCTTAGTACGATATAACTGAAAAAACCCTTTAGGATTTGTCTTTGCTTGCCCTGCTATGCGAACTTCATAGTTTCTTTTTGCTTTCCTTATCTCTTTTTTAACATTTCTAACCAGTTGTACGAATTCCTGTTCTAAAGTGACCTCCCCATTTTTAATCCTTTTGTACCAAGCTCTCTTTTTACCTATAAGGTTCTTCAAATTCTTTGTTATCCACTTTGGGTCATTAGTATACGATCTATTCAATTTGTATGGTATACTACGTTCCTGTGCTTTGTTTAGAATATTCTTAAATAAGTTATATATTGAATCCACATCGAAATCCCCATTTAAGTCACCTATCGCTGGGTTCATGTCTCGCTCCAAGACCGGCCCACACCCCATACCCAAGCCTTTCCAATCAATTTGACCCAAAAAATTTCTTAGGCTATTAAAATCAGCTTTTCGAAAATCTGGCACTTTAACAGAATTTTCTCCTACTGGTCTATTCCATTCTATGCTAAATCTGATTTCTTTGTGATCACTGCTCCCTAGCTCACTCCCTATTTCGATGTCATTAATTTGCGTTTCCCTGTTAGTTAACACTAAATCTAAAATATTATTTTCCCGCGTTGGTTCCTTAATGTGTTGCGTAAGAAAGCAATCGTCAATTAATTCTAGAAAATCTTCTGCTTCACTATTCCCTGTTTTGTTCAACCAGTTTATTCCGCTAAAATTAAAGTCACCCATGACATAAATACTGTTAGATCTAGATGCTCTAGATATTTCATCCCATAGATGCTTTGCTTCCATTCTGTCTAAATTTGGTGGCCTATATATTACTCCTATTATAATATTATTAGCTTTTTCGTTTAATTCAATCCAAATAGTTTCTGTGTGTGGCTCTGTTTTGATTCCCTCTTTGAGACTACATTTCAAATTGTCCCTAACATATATGGCTACTCCACCTCCTCGTCTAATATATCTATCTGTGTGAAATAGTTTAAATCCATATATTTGATATTCAGCTAATAGTTCTCTATTTTCTACATTCATCCACGTTTCGGTAAGTGCAATAATATCTATTTTTTCTGTGCAGACAAGAGCATTTAATTCGTTAATTTTATTTCTTAGACTTCTACTGTTAGTGTAATATACCCTAAGTGAATTGTTATTTTGCGGACCTTCTCTTTCCCTGATCGTTTTGCCAATTCCTTTCTCCCACAAACACATACTTTTATTACCTCCTTCCTCCAAATCAATTCCCATACCTCTATCTACTAACAGTTTAAACCCAAACAAACACCTCTAACCACTTCTTCTAGCGAGTTCGCAACAGCAACAACCCCAGCTCTCGATAGATGCACCCCATCACGAGCATACATTTCATTTCTACCATAGAAGTGTTCCCAGTTGTCTATGAAAGATATTGCATTTGATTTGCAATATCTTTCAAGCCGGCAATTGACACCAAGTGCCCTCGATATCCATTCATTTCCCACTCCCTTTCTTGGAAGAATGCCACATATGATCGGGATTCCTCCCTTGCTCCTAACTAACTCTATGGCTGTTTTATACCTCTGAATCAGTTCCTCACTCCTGACTCGACCAACATCATTTCCTCCCACGCTAATGCAAATAATGGGATTGTTCCCATTACCAGCCATAATATCATTCATGTTGTTTATAATATCACCAATGCCAGCTCCGGGATAGCAAACCCTTAACCTGTTCCCCCTATCTCTAGCACAAAACGTTCTATCCAAATACCTTATCTGGGAATCTCCCACAACTAATGTTTGCTTAGGTACTTCCTTTACTTTCTGAAAAGTAAAAATTGTCTATTGTGGGAAAGTTACTTGAATCAATAATTGCAAATACAATTCGTCTCTATCTTGAAAAACATAAATTAATAAATGAGTCGCAACATGGTTTTACAAATGGCCGTTCATGTTTAACAAATTTGCTAACTTTTTATTCCAGCATAGTTGAGGCAGTTGATAGTGGTAAGGATTGTGATGTTGAGTACCTTGACTTTAGCAAAGCTTTTGATACAGTGCCACATGAAAGACTAATTAGAAAAATAGAAGCTCATGGTATTGGGGGTGCTATATTAACTTGGATTAGGGCATGGCTATTCCAAAGGAAACAGAGAGTTAGTATAAATGGGGTTAAGTCAGAGTGGGATAATGTTGTTAGTGGAGTACCTCAGGGCTCTGTCCTGGGACCTCAGCTGTTTATAATATATATAAATGATTTAGATTCAGGTTTGAGTAGCAAGATTTGCAAATTTGCCGATGATACGAAAATCGGTAGGGAAATTAATTCGGAGGAGGACTCACAATCACTTCAAGTTGATCTAGATAGGGTTTTGAAAAGGTCAAAGGATTGGCAAATGCAGTTTAATCCTGATAAATGTAAAGTTCTGAGGCTAGGTAATGATAGAGTTACAAGATACGAGCTAGATGGTGTTGAGATTGCGAAGTCGGATTGCGAAAGGGATCTGGGAGTTATGATTAGTAAGAATTTAAAACAAAAGGATCAATGCAAGAATGTTCGTAATAAGGCGAATAGGACACTGGGATTTATTAATCGAAGCGTTAGTAACAAGACACCTGGTGTGGTTCTCAAGCTATATCTTGCTCTGGTTAGGCCCCATTTAGATTATGCAGTTCAATTTTGGTCGCCGTATTATAGAATGGATATAAATTCGCTTGAACGCGTCCAGCGTAGGATGACTAAGTTAATTCCCCAAATTAGAAATCTTTCATATGAAGAAAGATTAACAATGCTTAAGTTGCATTCACTGGAAAGGCGAAGAGTTAGGGGTGACATGATAGAGGTTTACAAGTGGATGAATGGACATAACAGGGGGGATATTAATAGGGTATTAAAAATATCAACACAAGACAGAACACGAAACAATGGGTATAAATTGGATAAGTTTAGATTTAGGAAAGACTTGGGTAAATACTGGTTCAGTAACAGGGTTGTTGATTTGTGGAACCAATTGCCGCGTAACGTGGTGGAGGTGGGGTCCCTCAATTGTTTCAAGCGCGGGTTGGACAAGTATATGAGTGGGATTGGGTGGTTATAGACAGGAGCTGCCTCGTATGGGCCAATAGGCCATCTGCAGTTACCTTTGTTCTTATGTTCTTATGTTCTTATAATGAAATGGGTAGGTTTATCATTTCATTAGAAAAAAATTAGAGAAAATATATTAATTCAGGAAAACTTGGCTTATTAGGCAAATCGGGCCTTGCATAGTAGGCTGAGAAGTGCGTTCTGGCTACTAGATATATATATGTATATATATATATATATGTATATGCGAACAAGCCTGAATGGTCCCCAGGACTATATGCGAATGAAAACTCACACCCCAGAAGTGACTCGAACCCATACTCCCAGAAGCAACGCAACTGGTAACTACAGGGCGCCTTAATCCGCTTGACCATCACGGCCGTCAAAAGGAAGTGATAGCCGAGGCTATTTGAGCCACTTCCCCGACGGCAACTCGGATGGTAATCTTGGGCATAGCATTTCACCAAATCACCTCATTCTTTGGGGCACACGTGAGGAACACAAATGCGAACAAGCCTGAATGGTCCCCAGGACTATATGCGAATGAAAACTCACACCCCAGAAGTGACTCGAACCCATACTCCCAGAAGCAACGCAACTGGTAACTACAGGGCGCCTTAATCCGCTTGACCATCACGGCCGTCAAAAGGAAGTGATAGCCGAGGCTATTTGAGCCACTTCCCCGACGGCAACTCGGATGGTAATCTTGGGCATAGCATTTCACCATATCACCTCATTCTTTGGGGCACACGTGAGGAACACAAATGCGAACAAGCCTGAATGGTCCCCAGGACTATATGCGAATGAAAACTCACACCCCAGAAGTGACTCGAACCCATACTCCCAGAAGCAACGCAACTGGTAACTACAGGGCGCCTTAATCCGCTTGACCATCACGGCCGTCAAAAGGAAGTGATAGCCGAGGCTATTTGAGCCACTTCCCCGACGGCAACTCGGATGGTAATCTTGGGCATAGCATTTCACCAAATCACCTCATTCTTTGGGGCACACGTGAGGAACACAAATGCGAACAAGCCTGAATGGTCCCCAGGACTATATGCGAATGAAAACTCACACCCCAGAAGTGACTCGAACCCATACTCCCAGAAGCAACGCAACTGGTAACTACAGGGCGCCTTAATCCGCTTGACCATCACGGCCGTCAAAAGGAAGTGATAGCCGAGGCTATTTGAGCCACTTCCCCGACGGCAACTCGGATGGTAATCTTGGGCATAGCATTTCACCAAATCACCTCATTCTTTGGGGCACACGTGAGGAACACAAATGCGAACAAGCCTGAATGGTCCCCAGGACTATATGCGAATGAAAACTCACACCCCAGAAGTGACTCGAACCCATACTCCCAGAAGCAACGCAACTGGTAACTACAGGGCGCCTTAATCCGCTTGACCATCACGGCCGTCAAAAGGAAGTGATAGCCGAGGCTATTTGAGCCACTTCCCCGACGGCAACTCGGATGGTAATCTTGGGCATAGCATTTCACCAAATCACCTCATTCTTTGGGGCACACGTGAGGAACACAAATGCGAACAAGCCTGAATGGTCCCCAGGACTATATGCGAATGAAAACTCACACCCCAGAAGTGACTCGAACCCATACTCCCAGAATATGGGAGTATGGGTTCGAGTCACTTCTGGGGTGTGAGTTTTCATTCGCATATAGTCCTGGGGACCATTCAGGCTTGTTCGCATTTGTGTTCCTCACGTGTGCCCCAAAGAATGAGGTGATTTGGTGAAATGCTATGCCCAAGATTACCATCCGAGTTGCCGTCGGGGAAGTGGCTCAAATAGCCTCGGCTATCACTTCCTTTTGACGGCCGTGATGGTCAAGCGGATTAAGGCGCCCTGTAGTTACCAGTTGCGTTGCTTCTGGGAGTATGGGTTCGAGTCACTTCTGGGGTGTGAGTTTTCATTCGCATATAGTCCTGGGGACCATTCAGGCTTGTTCGCATTTGTGTTCCTCACGTGTGCCCCAAAGAATGAGGTGATTTGGTGAAATGCTATGCCCAAGATTACCATCCGAGTTGCCGTCGGGGAAGTGGCTCAAATAGCCTCGGCTATCACTTCCTTTTGACGGCCGTGATGGTCAAGCGGATTAAGGCGCCCTGTAGTTACCAGTTGCGTTGCTTCTGGGAGTATGGGTTCGAGTCACTTCTGGGGTGTGAGTTTTCATTCGCATATAGTCCTGGGGACCATTCAGGCTTGTTCGCATTTGTGTTCCTCACGTGTGCCCCAAAGAATGAGGTGATTTGGTGAAATGCTATGCCCAAGATTACCATCCGAGTTGCCGTCGGGGAAGTGGCTCAAATAGCCTCGGCTATCACTTCCTTTTGACGGCCGTGATGGTCAAGCGGATTAAGGCGCCCTGTAGTTACCAGTTGCGTTGCTTCTGGGAGTATGGGTTCGAGTCACTTCTGGGGTGTGAGTTTTCATTCGCATATAGTCCTGGGGACCATTCAGGCTTGTTCGCATTTGTGTTCCTCACGTGTGCCCCAAAGAATGAGGTGATTTGGTGAAATGCTATGCCCAAGATTACCATCCGAGTTGCCGTCGGGGAAGTGGCTCAAATAGCCTCGGCTATCACTTCCTTTTGACGGCCGTGATGGTCAAGCGGATTAAGGCGCCCTGTAGTTACCAGTTGCGTTGCTTCTGGGAGTATGGGTTCGAGTCACTTCTGGGGTGTGAGTTTTCATTTTCATATATGTATATATATATATATATATATATATATATATATATATATATATATATATATATATATATATATATATATATATATATGTATATATATGTATATATATATATATATATATATATATATATATATATATATATATATATATATATATATATATATATATAACCCAAAGGGTATATATATATATAACTGAAAACTCACACCCCAGAAGTGACTCGAACCCATACTCCCAGAAGCAACGCAACTGGTATGTACAAGACGCCTTAATCCACTTGACCATCACGACCGGACATAATAAGGTGATAGCCGAGGCTATTTGAACCACCCCACCGCCGGCACTCGGATAGTAATCTTGGGCATAGCATTTTACCAAATCACCTCATTCTTTGGGGCACACGTGAGGAACACAAATGCGAACAAGCCTGAATGGTCCCCAGGACAATATGCAACTGAAAACTCACACCCCAGAAGTGACTCGAACCCATACTCCCAGAAGCAACGCAACTGGTATGTACAAGACGCCTTAATCCACTTGACCATCACGACCGGACATAATGAGGTGATAGCCGAGGCTATTTGAACCACCCCACCGGCGGCACTCGGATAGTAATCTTGGGCATAGCATTTTACCAAATCACCTCATTCTTTGGGGCACACGTGAGGAACACAAATGCGAACAAGCCTGAATGGTCCCCAGGACAATATGCAACTGAAAACTCACACCCCAGAAGTGACTCGAACCCATACTCCCAGAAGCAACGCAACTGGTATGTACAAGACGCCTTAATCCACTTGACCATCACGACCGGACATAATGAGGTATAGCCGAGGCTATTTGAACCACCCCACCGCCGGCACTCGGATAGTAATCTTGGGTATAGCATTTTACCAAATCACCTCATTCTTTGGGGCACACGTGAGGAACACAAATGCGAACAAGCCTGAATGGTCCCCAGGACAATATGCAACTGAAAACTCACACCCCAGAAGTGACTCGAACCCATACTCCCAGAAGCAACGCAACTGGTATGTACAAGACGCCTTAATCCACTTGACCATCACGACCGGACATAATGAGGTGATAGCCGAGGCTATTTGAACCACCCCACCGCCGGCACTCGGATAGTAATCTTGGGCATAGCATTTTACCAAATCACCTCATTCTTTGGGGCACACGTGAGGAACACAAATGCGAACAAGCCTGAATGGTCCCCAGGACAATATGCAACTGAAAACTCACACCCCAGAAGTGACTCGAACCCATACTCCCAGAAGCAACGCAACTGGTATGTACAAGACGCCTTAATCCACTTGACCATCACGACCGGACATAATGAGGTATAGCCGAGGCTATTTGAACCACCCCACCGCCGGCACTCGGATAGTAATCTTGGAAAAAAAAATCACCTCATTCTTCGGGGCACACGTGAGGAACACAAATGCGAACAAGCCCGAATGGTCCCCAGGACAATATGCTCGGCACTATCCGAGTGCCGGCGGTGGGGTGGTTCAAATAGCCTCGGCTATCAACTCATTATGTCCGGTCGTGATGGTCAAGTGGATTAAGGCGTCTTGTACATACCAGTTGCGTTGCTTCTGGGAGTATGGGTTCGAGTCACTTCTGGGGTGTGAGTTTTCAGTTGCATATTGTCCTGGGGACCATTCAGGCTTGTTCGCATTTGTGTTCCTCACGTGTGCCCCAAAGAATGAGGTGATTTGGTAAAATGCTATGCCCAAGATTACTATCCGAGTGCCGGCGGTGGGGTGGTTCAAATAGCCTCGGCTATCCCCTCATTATGTCCGGTCGTGATGGTCAAGTGGATTAAAGCGTCTTGTACATACCAGTTGCGTTGCTTCTGGGAGTATGGGTTCGAGTCACTTCTGGGGTGTGAGTTTTCAGTTGCATATTGTCCTGGGGACCATTCAGGCTTGTTCGCATTTGTGTTCCTCACGTGTGCCCCAAAGAATGAGGTGATTTGGTAAAATGCTATGCCCAAGATTACTATCCGAGTGCCGGCGGTGGGGTGGTTCAAATAGCCTCGGCTATCACCTCATTATGTCCGGTCGTGATGGTCAAGTGGATTAAGGCGTCTTGTACATACCAGTTGCGTTGCTTCTGGGAGTATGGGTTCGAGTCACTTCTGGGGTGTGAGTTTTCAGTTGCATATTGTCCTGGGGACCATTCAGGCTTGTTCGCATTTGTGTTCCTCACGTGTGCCCCAAAGAATGAGGTGATTTGGTAAAATGCTATGCCCAAGATTACTATCCGAGTGCCGGCGGTGGGGTGGTTCAGATAGCCTCGGCTATCACCTCATTATGTCCGGTCGTGATGGTCAAGTGGATTAAGGCGTCTTGTACATACCAGTTGCGTTGCTTCTGGGAGTATGGGTTCGAGTCACTTCTGGGGTGTGAGTTTTCAGTTGCATATTGTCCTGGGGACCATTCAGGCTTGTTCGCATTTGTGTTCCTCACGTGTGCCCCAAAGAATGAGGTGATTTGGTAAAATGCTATGCCCAAGATTACTATCCGAGTGCTGGCGGTGGGGTGGTTCAAATAGCCTCGGCTATCACCTCATTATGTCCGGTTGTGATGGTCAAGTGGATTAAGGCGTCTTGTACATACCAGTTGCGTTGCTTCTGGGAGTATGGGTTCGAGTCACTTCTGGGGTGTGAGTTTTCAGTTGCATATTGTCCTGGGGACCATTCAGGCTTGTTCGCATTTGTGTTCCTCACGTGTGCCCCAAAGAATGAGGTGATTTGGTAAAATGCTATGCCCAAGATTACTATCCGAGTGCCGGCGGTGGGGTGGTTCAAATAGCCTCGGCTATCACCTCATTATGTCCGGTCGTGATGGTCAAGTGGATTAAGGCGTCTTGTACATACCAGTTGCGTTGCTTCTGGGAGTATGGGTTCGAGTCACTTCTGGGGTGTGAGTTTTCAGTTGCATATTGTCCTGGGGACCATTCAGGCTTGTTCGCATTTGTGTTCCTCACGTGTGCCCCAAAGAATGAGGTGATTTGGTAAAATGCTATGCCCAAGATTACTATCCGAGTGCCGGCGGTGGGGTGGTTCAAATAGCCTCGGCTATCACCTCATTATGTCCGGTCGTGATGGTCAAGTGGATTAAGGCGTCTTGTACATACCAGTTGCGTTGCTTCTGGGAGTATGGGTTAGAGTCACTTCTGGGGTGTGAGTTTTCAGTTGCATATTGTCCTGGGGACCATTCAGGCTTGTTCGCATTTGTGTTCCTCACATGTGCCCCAAAGAATGAGGTGATTTGGTAAAATGCTATGCCCAAGATTACTATCCGAGTGCCGGCGGTGGGGTGGTTCAAATAGCCTCGGCTATCACCTCATTATGTCCGGTCGTGATGGTCAAGTGGATTAAGGCGTCTTGTACATACCAGTTGCGTTGCTTCTGGGAGTATGGGTTCGAGTCACTTCTGGGGTGTGAGTTTTCAGTTGCATATTGTCCTGGGGACCATTCAGGCTTGTTCGCATTTGTGTTCCTCACGTGTGCCCCAAAGAATGAGGTGATTTGGTAAAATGCTATGCCCAAGATTACTATCCGAGTGCCGGCGGTGGGGTGGTTCAAATAGCCTCGGCTATCACCTCATTATGTCCGGTCGTGATGGTCAAGTGGATTAAGGCGTCTTGTACATACCAGTTGCGTTGCTTCTGGGAGTATGGGTTCGAGTCACTTCTGGGGTGTGAGTTTTCAGTTGCATATTGTCCTGGGGACCATTCAGGCTTGTTCGCATTTGTGTTCCTCACGTGTGCCCCAAAGAATGAGGTGATTTGGTAAAATGCTATGCCCAAGATTACTATCCGAGTGCCGGCGGTGGGGTGGTTCAAATAGCCTCGGCTATCACCTCATTATGTCCGGTCGTGATGGTCAAGTGGATTAAGGCGTCTTGTACATACCAGTTGCCTTGCTTCTGGGAGTATGGGTTCGAGTCACTTCTGGGGTGTGAGTTTTCAGTTGCATATTGTCCTGGGGACCATTCAGGCTTGTTCGCATTTGTGTTCCTCACGTGTGCCCCAAAGAATGAGGTGATTTGGTAAAATGCTATGCCCAAGATTACTATCCGAGTGCCGGCGGTGGGGTGGTTCAAATAGCCTCGGCTATCACCTCATTATGTCTGGTCGTGATGGTCAAGTGGATTAAGGCGTCTTGTACATACCAGTTGCGTTGCTTCTGGGAGTATGGGTTCGAGTCACTTCTGGGGTGTGAGTTTTCAGTTGCATATTGTCCTGGGGACCATTCAGGCTTGTTCGCATTTGTGTTCCTCACGTGTGCCCCAAAGAATGAGGTGATTTGGTAAAATGCTATGCCCAAGATTACTATCCGAGTGCCGGCGGTGGGGTGGTTCAAATAGCCTCGGCTATCACCTCATTATGTCCGGTCGTGATGGTCAAGTGGATTAAGGCGTCTTGTACATACCAGTTGCGTTGCTTCTGGGAGTATGGGTTCGAGTCACTTCTGGGGTGTGAGTTTTCAGTTGCATATTGTCCTGGGGACCATTCAGGCTTGTTCGCATTTGTGTTCCTCACGTGTGCCCCAAAGAATGAGGTGATTTGGTAAAATGCTATGCCCAAGATTACTATCCGAGTGCCGGCGGTGGGGTGGTTCAAATAGCCTCGGCTATCACCTCATTATGTCCGGTCGTGATGGTCAAGTGGATTAAGGCGTCTTGTACATACCAGTTGCGTTGCTTCTGGGAGTATGGGTTCGAGTCACTTCTGGGGTGTGAGTTTTCAGTTGCATATTGTCCTGGGGACCATTCAGGCTTGTTCGCATTTGTGTTCCTCACGTGTGCCCCAAAGAATGAGGTGATTTGGTAAAATGCTATGCCCAAGATTACTATCCGAGTGCCGGCGGTGGGGTGGTTCAAATAGCCTCGGCTATCACCTCATTATGTCTGGTCGTGATGGTCAAGTGGATTAAGGCGTCTTGTAGATACCAGTTGCGTTGCTTCTGGGAGTATGGGTTCGAGTCACTTCTGGGGTGTGAGTTTTCAGTTGCATATTGTCCTGGGGACCATTCAGGCTTGTTCGCATTTGTGTTCCTCACGTGTGCCCCAAAGAATGAGGTGATTTGGTAAAATGCTATGCCCAAGATTACTATCCGAGTGCCGGCGGTGGGGTGGTTCAAATAGCCCCGGCTATTACCTCATTATGTCCGGTCGTGATGGTCAAGTGGATTAAGGCGTCTTGTACATACCAGTTGCGTTGCTTCTGGGAGTATGGGTTCGAGTCACTTCTGGGGTGTGAGTTTTCAGTTGCATATTGTCCTGGGGACCATTCAGGCTTGTTCGCATTTGTGTTCCTCACGTGTGCCCCAAAGAATGAGGTGATTTGGTAAAATGCTATGCCCAAGATTACTATCCGAGTGCCGGCGGTGGGGTGGTTCAAATAGCCTCGGCTATCACCTCATTATGTCCGGTCGTGATGGTCAAGTGGATTAAGGCGTCTTGTACATACCAGTTGCGTTGCTTCTGGGAGTATGGGTTCGAGTCACTTCTGGGGTGTGAGTTTTCAGTTGCATATTGTCCTGGGGACCATTCAGGCTTGTTCGCATTTGTGTTCCTCACGTGTGCCCCAAAGAATGAGGTGATTTGGTAAAATGCTATACCCAAGATTACTATCCGAGTGCCGGCGGTGGGGTGGTTCAAATATCCTCGGCTATCACCTCATTATGTCCGGTCATGATGGTCAAGTGGATTAAGGCGTCTTGTACATACCAGTTGCGTTGCTTCTGGGAGTATGGGTTCGAGTCACTTCTGGGGTGTGAGTTTTCAGTTGCATATTGTCCTGGGGACCATTCAGGCTTGTTCGCATTTGTGTTCCTCACGTGTGCCCCAAAGAATGAGGTGATTTGGTAAAATGCTATGCCCAAGATTACTATCCGAGTGCCGGCGGTGGGGTGGTTCAAATAGCCTCGGCTATCACCTCATTATGTCCGGTCGTGATGGTCAAGTGGATTAAGGCGTCTTGTACATACCAGTTGCCTTGCTTCTGGGAGTATGGGTTCGAGTCACTTCTGGGGTGTGAGTTTTCAGTTGCATATTGTCCTGGGGACCATTCAGGCTTGTTCGCATTTGTGTTCCTCACGTGTGCCCCAAAGAATGAGGTGATTTGGTAAAATGCTATGCCCAAGATTACTATCCGAGTGCCGGCGGTGGGGTGGTTCAAATAGCCTCGGCTATCACCTCATTATGTCTGGTCGTGATGGTCAAGTGGATTAAGGCGTCTTGTACATACCAGTTGCGTTGCTTCTGGGAGTATGGGTTCGAGTCACTTCTGGGGTGTGAGTTTTCAGTTGCATATTGTCCTGGGGACCATTCAGGCTTGTTCGCATTTGTGTTCCTCACGTGTGCCCCAAAGAATGAGGTGATTTGGTAAAATGCTATGCCCAAGATTACTATCCGAGTGCCGGCGGTGGGGTGGTTCAAATAGCCTCGGCTATCACCTCATTATGTCCGGTCGTGATGGTCAAGTGGATTAAGGCGTCTTGTACATACCAGTTGCGTTGCTTCTGGGAGTATGGGTTCGAGTCACTTCTGGGGTGTGAGTTTTCAGTTGCATATTGTCCTGGGGACCATTCAGGCTTGTTCGCATTTGTGTTCCTCACGTGTGCCCCAAAGAATGAGGTGATTTGGTAAAATGCTATGCCCAAGATTACTATCCGAGTGCCGGCGGTGGGGTGGTTCAAATAGCCTCGGCTATCACCTCATTATGTCCGGTCGTGATGGTCAAGTGGATTAAGGCGTCTTGTACATACCAGTTGCGTTGCTTCTGGGAGTATGGGTTCGAGTCACTTCTGGGGTGTGAGTTTTCAGTTGCATATTGTCCTGGGGACCATTCAGGCTTGTTCGCATTTGTGTTCCTCACGTGTGCCCCAAAGAATGAGGTGATTTGGTAAAATGCTATGCCCAAGATTACTATCCGAGTGCCGGCGGTGGGGTGGTTCAAATAGCCTCGGCTATCACCTCATTATGTCTGGTCGTGATGGTCAAGTGGATTAAGGCGTCTTGTACATACCAGTTGCGTTGCTTCTGGGAGTATGGGTTCGAGTCACTTCTGGGGTGTGAGTTTTCAGTTGCATATTGTCCTGGGGACCATTCAGGCTTGTTCGCATTTGTGTTCCTCACGTGTGCCCCAAAGAATGAGGTGATTTGGTAAAATGCTATGCCCAAGATTACTATCCGAGTGCCGGCGGTGGGGTGGTTCAAATAGCCCCGGCTATTACCTCATTATGTCCGGTCGTGATGGTCAAGTGGATTAAGGCGTCTTGTACATACCAGTTGCGTTGCTTCTGGGAGTATGGGTTCGAGTCACTTCTGGGGTGTGAGTTTTCAGTTGCATATTGTCCTGGGGACCATTCAGGCTTGTTCGCATTTGTGTTCCTCACGTGTGCCCCAAAGAATGAGGTGATTTGGTAAAATGCTATGCCCAAGATTACTATCCGAGTGCCGGCGGTGGGGTGGTTCAAATAGCCTCGGCTATCACCTCATTATGTCCGGTCGTGATGGTCAAGTGGATTAAGGCGTCTTGTACATACCAGTTGCGTTGCTTCTGGGAGTATGGGTTCGAGTCACTTCTGGGGTGTGAGTTTTCAGTTGCATATTGTCCTGGGGACCATTCAGGCTTGTTCGCATTTGTGTTCCTCACGTGTGCCCCAAAGAATGAGGTGATTTGGTAAAATGCTATACCCAAGATTACTATCCGAGTGCCGGCGGTGGGGTGGTTCAAATATCCTCGGCTATCACCTCATTATGTCCGGTCATGATGGTCAAGTGGATTAAGGCGTCTTGTACATACCAGTTGCGTTGCTTCTGGGAGTATGGGTTCGAGTCACTTCTGGGGTGTGAGTTTTCAGTTGCATATTGTCCTGGGGACCATTCAGGCTTGTTCGCATTTGTGTTCCTCACGTGTGCCCCAAAGAATGAGGTGATTTGGTAAAATGCTATGCCCAAGATTACTATCCGAGTGCCGGCGGTGGGGTGGTTCAAATAGCCTCGGCTATCACCTCATTATGTCCGGTCGTGATGGTCAAGTGGATTAAGGCGTCTTGTACATACCAGTTGCGTTGCTTCTGGGAGTATGGGTTCGAGTCACTTCTGGGGTGTGAGTTTTCAGTTGCATATTGTCCTGGGGACCATTCAGGCTTGTTCGCATTTGTGTTCCTCACGTGTGCCCCAAAGAATGAGGTGATTTGGTAAAATGCTATGCCCAAGATTACTATCCGAGTGCCGGCGGTGGGGTGGTTCAAATAGCCTCGGCTATCACCTCATTATGTCCGGTCGTGATGGTCAAGTGGATTAAGGCGTCTTGTACATACCAGTTGCGTTGCTTCTGGGAGTATGGGTTCGAGTCACTTCTGGGGTGTGAGTTTTCAGTTGCATATTGTCCTGGGGACCATTCAGGCTTGTTCGCATTTGTGTTCCTCACGTGTGCCGCAAAGAATGAGGTGATTTGGTAAAATGCTATGCCCAAGATTACTATCCGAGTGCCGGCGGTGGGGTGGTTCAAATAGCCTCGGCTATCACCTCATTATGTCCGGTCGTGATGGTCAAGTGGATTAAGGCGTCTTATACATACCAGTTGCGTTGCTTCTGGGAGTATGGGTTCGAGTCACTTCTGGGGTGTGAGTTTTCAGTTGCATATTGTCCTGGGGACCATTCAGGCTTGTTCGCATTTGTGTTCCTCACGTGTGCCCCAAAGAATGAGGTGATTTGGTAAAATGCTATGCCCAAGATTACTATCCGAGTGCCGGCGGTGGGGTGGTTCAAATAGCCTCGGCTATCACCTCATTATGTCCGGTCGTGATGGTCAAGTGGATTAAGGCGTCTTGTACATACCAGTTGCGTTGCTTCTGGGAGTATGGGTTCGAGTCACTTCTGGGGTGTGAGTTTTCAGTTGCATATTGTCCTGGGGACCATTCAGGCTTGTTCGCATTTGTGTTCCTCACGTGTGCCGCAAAGAATGAGGTGATTTGGTAAAATGCTATGCCCAAGATTACTATCCGAGTGCCGGCGGTGGGGTGGTTCAAATAGCCTCGGCTATCACCTCATTATGTCCGGTCGTGATGGTCAAGTGGATTAAGGCGTCTTGTACATACCAGTTGCGTTGCTTCTGGGAGTATGGGTTCGAGTCACTTCTGGGGTGAGTTTTCAGTTGCATATTGTCCTGGGGACCATTCAGGCTTGTTCGCATTTGTGTTCCTCACGTGTGCCCCAAAGAATGAGGTGATTTGGTAAAATGCTATGCCCAAGATTACTATCCGAGTGCCGGCGGTGGGGTGGTTCAAATAGCCTCGGCTATCACCTCATTATGTCCGGTCGTGATGGTCAAGTGGATTAAGGCGTCTTATACATACCAGTTGCGTTGCTTCTGGGAGTATGGGTTCGAGTCACTTCTGGGGTGTGAGTTTTCAGTTGCATATTGTCCTGGGGACCATTCAGGCTTGTTCGCATTTGTGTTCCTCACGTGTGCCCCAAACAATGAGGTGATTTGGTAAAATGCTATGCCCAAGATTACTATCCGAGTGCCGGCGGTGGGGTGGTTCAAATAGCCTCGGCTATCACCTCATTATGTCCTGTCGTGATGGTCAAGTGGATTAAGGCGTCTTGTACATACCAGTTGCGTTGCTTCTGGGAGTATGGGTTCGAGTCACTTCTGGGGTGTGAGTTTTCAGTTGCATATTGTCCTGGGGACCATTCAGGCTTGTTCGCATTTGTGTTCCTCACGTGTGCCCCAAAGAATGAGGTGATTTGGTAAAATGCTATGCCCAAGATTACTATCCGAGTGCCGGCGGTGGGGTGGTTCAAATAGCCTCGGCTATCACCTCATTATGTCCGGTCGTGATGGTCAAGTGGATTAAGGCGTCTTGTACATACCAGTTGCGTTGCTTCTGGGAGTATGGGTTCGAGTCACTTCTGGGGTGTGAGTTTTCAGTTGCATATTGTCCTGGGGACCATTCAGGCTTGTTCGCATTTGTGTTCCTCACATGTGCCCCAAAGAATGAGGTGATTTGGTAAAATGCTATGCCCAAGATTACTATCCGAGTGCCGGCGGTGGGGTGGTTCAAATAGCCTCGGCTATCACCTCATTATGTCCGGTCGTGATGGTCAAGTGGATTAAGGCGTCTTGTACATACCAGTTGCGTTGCTTCTGGGAGTATGGGTTCGAGTCACTTCTGGGGATTGAGTTTTCAGTTGCATATTGTCCTGGGGACCATTCAGGCTTGTTCGCATTTGTGTTCCTCACGTGTGCCCCAAAGAATGAGGTGATTTGGTAAAATGCTATGCCCAAGATTACTATCCGAGTGCCGGCGGTGGGGTGGTTCAAATAGCCTCGGCTATTACCTCATTATGTCCGGTCGTGATGGTCAAGTGGATTAAGGCGTCTTGTACATACCAGTTGCGTTGCTTCTGGGATTATGGGTTCGAGTCACTTCTGGGGTGTGAGTTTTCAGTTGCATATTGTCCTGGGGACCATTCAGGCTTGTTCGCATTTGTGTTCCTCACGTGTGCCCCAAAGAATGAGGTGATTTGGTAAAATGCTATGCCCAAGATTACTATCCGAGTGCCGGCGGTGGGGTGGTTCAAATAGCCTCGGCTATCACCTCATTATGTCCGGTCGTGATGGTCAAGTGGATTAAGGCGTCTTGTACATACCAGTTGCGTTGCTTCTGGGAGTATGGGTTCGAGTCACTTCTGGGGTGTAAGTTTTCAGTTGCATATTGTCCTGGGGACCATTCAGGCTTGTTCGCATTTGTGTTCCTCACGTGTGCCCCAAAGAATGAGGTGATTTGGTAAAATGCTATGCCCAAGATTACTATCCGAGTGCCGGCGGTGGGGTGGTTCAAATAGCCTCGGCTATCACCTCATTATGTCCGGTCGTGATGGTCAAGTGGATTAAGGCGTCTTGTACATACCAGTTGCGTTGCTTCTGGGAGTATGGGTTCGAGTCACTTCTGGGGTGTGAGTTTTCAGTTGCATATTGTCCTGGGGACCATTCAGGCTTGTTCGCATTTGTGTTCCTCACGTGTGCCCCAAAGAATGAGGTGATTTGGTAAAATGCTATACCCAAGATTACTATCCGAGTGCCGGCGGTGGGGTGGTTCAAATATCCTCGGCTATCACCTCATTATGTCCGATCGTGATGGTCAAGTGGATTAAGGCGTCTTGTACATACCAGTTGCGTTGCTTCTGGGAGTATGGGTTCGAGTCACTTCTGGGGTGTGAGTTTTCAGTTGCATATTGTCCTGGGGACCATTCAGGCTTGTTCGCATATATATATATATATATATATATATATATATATATATATATATATATATATATATATTTATATATATATATATATATATATATATATATATATATATATGTATATGCAAGTGTAGGGACCCATAGCCTCGGAGAAGAAAATAAAGAGTACTCAGAGAAGACCTTGTGGATCCTCACTGAACACTGATATTTTCTTCTCCTACCACCACTATTCTTTTGGTAAGTGTGTATATTTATCTAACTTTATTTGAAAATGTCATTACACAAAAAAAGTTACAATATTGATTACATGCAGGGTACAAGGCTGCTTGTCACAAGTTGAACAGCTCCTCCAGCTCTTCAGATGGCGGGCAGGAACCGTGGATGCAGTGAGCATTTCCTCTCTGGATTGCCACACTAAGGCGCTGAAAAAGAAAACTGGCAGCTCTAGGGTCTCTAGGGTTTTCGATTAACTTAGACCCCAACTCCTTCAAAAAGCTAGCAGCACTTTTACCCCAGGCACCAAGTGTCTCTGAGGCAATGGGGAAAAAATTGTAGTGGTGCTCAAGGTCTCTGTATTTACGTGACTTGGCCGCTTCCCAGTGATTGGCAGCTCCTCCTGCTTGTGTAGCACCGAAGTCAACATAGGTATTGGCTAAAGTTGAAACGCAAGTGTAGTCCCACACCAACTGTCTACCATTCTTTCAGGGGTTCACCGTACTTCCGTCTGGGCGACCGACAGGCTCATCAGAGTTGCGGGACAGTAGGTAATGGGGCTCTCTCTCTGCTGGACAACCGGCTGTGGTAAGGCTTCACTTAATAATGTCATTAACCTCGCCGTGTCTTGCATGCCATCCTCCCGTCCTTTGGCAAAGAAGGCCATGCCATCCATATCTGTCGGCCTCTGCCTCGCCGCAAATACACCTGTATTCGGTGTGGATTGGGGCAGCGAGGCGGAGAGCCACGGCAATTCGGAGGGCCTGCGGTGTGAGACGGGTGCTGGTTGCTGACATTGGGGTTGCTAATAGGAAATCACCTGCATGGGGAGCTGCTACAGCTCTAAGTCGGGCAGTGTCATGTGGTGTTGTCGCAGCTCCTAGCAAAGTTGCAGCTTCTTGGTCGGCAATGGGGCGATCCCAGCTGGATTGCTTATGGGATTCAGAAGCCGGTGGTTGGGGTGCTGGTCCTGCGAGAGAAACCCATTTGGTTGTGCAGTCTGTTAAGCTGGGATCATGCACCCCTGCCTGTTGAACTAGGTGCTTTGGTAGGATTTCCTTCACCAAGTTGTCAGACCCCACTGAAGAGGACAGGAACGCTGGTAAAGCAATTTGTGTTGCTGTGCGCACGCCAAGGCCCCCGAGTCTGACAGGAAGGGAGGCCTGTTTCCACTGTGAGTCGCTGAGGGAAAGATTGAGGGCTTTTTCCAGTGTTGATTTCAGCAAGCTGTCATACTCTTCTAATTTAATATTGTTGAAAGATGGCGAACATCTTAGAAAGTAGGTCAGCCTGGGGAGGGACAAGCATCTGGTGATGAGGTAAAGTGCATCATGAGCATCGATGTCTTCAATCCTCTCGTTCATCCTCTTCAGGTCAGTGATCTTCTTACCAAGGACCCCGTCATTGGCATTCCTTCCAAGAGGAGCCCCTAGGAGTGTGCTGTCCTCAGGGTTGGTTGTATGAATGTCAGGCAAAACAACCTTTATTTGCTCTATTATGTGCTGGTTGGTGGAGGTTATTTCGCACTTGGAAGGGTTCAGGGTGAGGCCTAGGCTTGCTCCTTGCTCCTGAATTATTCTTATGTCGTCCAAGAGTGAGGCTGGGGAGCCGGCTTGAGTACCATCATCCAAAAACCAAATGTTGAGCTCACTGGACAGGTTATCGGTGACTTCCTTGATAACTAGGCAGAAAAGAAAAGGAGCAATGGTGTCACCTTGTTGTAACAGACTAGGCTGTTGTAAGAATTATCCAGAGTGGTTTATCGACAAAAGAGAATGGGAAGCTGAGCCGCATGGTGACCTGACCCCCAGGGGAATTCGCGGTGGAAATAACCGACGCTTTGTTCATATCTTGTAACAGACTAGGCTGTTGTAAGAATTATCCAGAGTGGTTTATCGACAAAAGAGAATGGGAAGCTGAGCCGCATGGTGACCTGACCCCCAGGGGAATTCGCGGTGGAAATAACCGACGCTTTGTTCATATCTTCGTATAATGAATCATCCTATAGTATTCAGTAATTTAGAGAAAATTAGCCTTTATTCATTTTGCATTAAAATTGATATTGTATCCAGTACTATTATACAATACAATTTTAATGCAAAATGAATAAAGGCTAATTTTCTCTAAATTACTGAATACTATAGGATGATTCATTATACGAAGATATGAACAAAGCGTCGGTTATTTCCACCGCGAATTCCCCTGGGGGTCAGGTCACCATGCGGCTCAGCTTCCCATTCTCTTTTGTCGATAAACCACTCTGGATAATTCTTACAACAGCCTAGTCTGTTACATTGTTGAACACCTTCTTGTGATTCAATTTCATGTTCTCCAAAGAGCAGAGTTAGATTCTTGCTGTAGCATGAGTTTACAAACGGGTAGAGGGAAGGAAAAAGGCGATGAACTGCACTGAGTACTGCATCCCTTCTAACCAGATTGAAAGCATTTTTTGAAGTCCAGCTTTATCAGGGCTTTTTCATTCGTAATGTTGGCAATGTAGGCTCCAGCTGCATGAGCCGCTGCCTCACACCCTTGGGGAATGCCAAACCCAAGCTGTTTTTTTTTTTCAGCATGTCGGCTGCTGCCTGACAAACTGCTCTAGCTGCAGCCTTATCGACGAGACGCCGGAGTGAATTGCCCACAGCTATCGGTCTGATTCCTCCATCTTTTTTCCTCAGGGCACAGAGGGTAGCGCCAAAAAAGAGAGGCCGTATGGTCTCTGGTATGTTGCCAGCTAGACATGTGTTGGCGAATCTAGTTAGTTCCACCAGGAGGCCCTGTGCAATGTCTCCCAGTGCAGGGTTGAGCATTTGTTTGATGTGGTTATGTCGTAGTCCTGTGAACCCACCTGCTGATCCTGGTGGGAAGGATAAAGCTGCTTTGTGCACCATGGATTCGAGCACACACAGGGGTTCTGCTCTGGTGACACCGACTAGGGGAACACTGTCGTCACGAGGAGCTCTGGGTGGGTGTTTTTCTCTCAGGGCTTGTGCTGTATCGGCATCCCTGGTGGCAACTGTGTCTTCACTGGTGATGACTCTGATCGCCCCAATTGTGTTGCCTTCTTCTATTTTCTTGCTGACTGTTGCTCTGATTTTGGATGCCTCGGTTCTGCTGTTGATACCTTTCCTGCTGTGGGTATTTTTGGCACGGGTGGGGAGGGGTGCCTGGTTGTCCTCTCTTGGAAAACTATTTATAGCCATAATGACTGAGGAAGCTAGTGATTTGTCTCTCCTTACAGGGACAGCTAGGCATATGTTTCCAAACAGGAGAAGGTTGTGCCATGCTTGGATGGTTCCGGGGGAGTCATTGACCTTTTTCAAGAGGCTGGATAGTTTGGCTGCTGCCTGGGGCCTGGCAGCTTTGGGGATGTGCTGCAAGGTTCCAACAGATGTTGCTTTGATGGCTTCTAGTAGATTCTCAGTCGAAATGAAGCTGTTGGAGGTGTTTACCCTGACTGCTGGAGCGGGGCCTTGATTGATACCCTCTTTGGGAGGGCGCCACATACTCGGACAATCGGTTCCATTGTGAGCATGCTTGCGCACATCTCCGTTACGCTTGAGTCTCCACACCTTGTCACACACTTGGCATGTGCCGTACCTGTTGTCGATTGATGGTTTCTCT
>NC_091233.1:15494523-15504233 GCF_040958095.1 Procambarus clarkii
TAAGCTAATCGAAACAACTAGAGACCTTAGAGCTGCTAGTTTTCTTTTTCAGTGCCTTAGTGTGGCAATCCAGAGAAGAAATGCTCACTGCATCCATGGTTCCTGCCCGCCATCTGAGGAGCTGGAGGAGCTGTTCAACTTGTGACAAGCAGCCTTGTACCCTGCATGTAATCAATATTGTAACTTTTTTGTGTAATGACATTTTCAAATAAAGTTAGATAAATATACATACATACCAATAGAATAGGGGAGGTAGGAGAAGAAAATATCAAAGTGTTCAGTGATGATCCACAAGGTCTTCTCTGAGTACTCTTTATTTTCTTCTCCGAGGCTATGGGTCCCTGCACTTGCACCAGAGGTGGTACCCCTTCTAGGTTTAAAATATATATATATAAAATATATATATATATATATATATATATATATATATATATATATATATATATATATATATATATATATATATATAAATATATATATATATATATAAATATATATATATATATATAAATATATATATATATATATATATATATATATATATATATATATATATATATATATATATATATATATATATATATATTTATATATATATATATTTATATATATTTATATATATATATATATATATATATATATATATATATATATATATATATATATATATATATATATTATTAAATATAACCGAAAAAGTAAGATTAATAATTCTAACACGAATTTTCTCAATCTTTCGTACATTTCTTTTCACTGTTGGAGGTAAATAAAAAATCAATTCTCCAAAATTCATTTTTATTTCTAGTCTGACGCGACACGAGCGTGTTTCGTAAAACTTATTACATTTTCAAAGACTTTAGCTTACACATACACAACTGAATAGAACTTACGCATCTCCGATTTTATATCTACATTTGAGTGAGGTGGATGGGGTGAGGTGGCATTAATAGGGTATTAATTTCATCAACACAAGACAGAACAAGAGGTGGCACTAATAGGGTATTAATTTCATCAACACAAGACAGAACACGAAACAATGGGTATTGAATAGAAGTGTTTGTAGAAAGCCTATTGGTCCATATTTCTTGATGCTTCTATATTGGAGCGGAGTCTTGAGGTGGGTAGAATATAGTTGTGCATTAATTGGCTGTTGATTGCTGGTGTTGACTTCTTGATGTGTAGTGCCTCGCAAACGTCAAGCCGCCTGCTATCGCTGTATCTATCGATGATTTCTGTGTTGTTTACTAGGATTTCTCTGGCGATGGTTTGGTTGTGGGAAGAGATTATATGTTCCTTAATTGAGCCCTGTTGCTTATGCATCGTTAAACGCCTAGAAAGAGATGTTGTTGTCTTGCCTATATACTGTTTTTTTTGGAGCTTACAGTCCCCAAGAGGGCATTTGAAGGCATAGACGACGTTAGTCTCTTTTAAAGCGTTCTGTTTTGTGTCTGGAGAGTTTCTCATGAGTAGGCTGGCCGTTTTTCTGGTTTTATAGTAAATCGTCAGTTGTATCCTCTGATTTTTGTCTGTAGGGATAACGTTTCTATTAACAATATCTTTCAGGACCCTTTCCTCCGTTTTATGAGCTGTGGAAAAGAAGTTCCTGTAAAATAGTCTAATAGGGGGTATAGGTGTTGTGTTAGTTGTCTCTTCAGAGGTTGCATGGCGTTTCACTTTCCTTCTTATGATGTCTTCGAGGCAATTACAGAAGCACCATACTGTCCCCCGAGCTCAAAGCGGCAGCTAAAAGCCTTCGTGAGAACAAGGAGATAGTTGTCAGGAGAGGTGACAAGTCGCCAATATATGTCATTTTTAAAAAAGACGAATATCTGGCGAAAATGAACCTCACACTCTCTGACCAAACTAAGTTCCAAAGGGTAATGAAGGACACTACAGCCGAATTAAAAGCAAAGGTCAACAAACTGATCGAAACTGTGAACGCCAAGAAATCCGGACTCCACCTGCCAAAGATCATTGGGGAATATAAACCTGGATATGAGTATGGAAATGTCAAGACACACAAGCCTGGAAACCCACTTCGGCCAATCATTAGCCAGATACCCACACCCACGTACAGACTGGCGAAGCGACTCAACGGCCTGCTGACTCCTTATGTTCCTTGCGCCTTCAGCCTGAAGTCTCCAAAGGAATTTGTGGACTTACTGCGGGGCACACGGGCCACAGGGATAAGAGCCTCGTTGGACGTAGAATCGCTGTTTACCAACGTACCTGTGGACGAGACAATCGGGATGATAGCCGACAGAGTGTATCGTGATCCAGCCTGTACTCCTCTTGACATACCAAAAAATATTCTGAGGAAACTACTCCAAGCTTGTACTAAAGAGGCACCCTTCTTGAGCCCGGATGGGCACATGTATAAGCAAGTAGATGGGGTCGCCATGGGTTCTCCCCTAGGTGTCCTGTTTGCAAACTTCTACATGGGTACCATCGAGCAAAAAGTCTTAGTCGACATGAACTTGAAACCGGCCATATACTGCAGGTATGTTGACGACATTTTTACACAGGTACCTGATGTCAGACATCTGCAGGAGCTGAAGGAGGCATTTGAGCAGAGTTCCGTGCTGCGTTTCACTTACGAGATGGAAAAGGATGGGAAGCTGCCCTTTCTAGATGTAACAGTCATGGAAAAGAGCGGAGGTTTCCACACTGCAGTCTACACTAAGGAAACGAACATAGGAATGTGCCTAAATGCCAACAGCGACTGCCCAGACAGGTACAAGAGGAGTGTTGTTAACGCATATGTCGACCGTGCTCTCAGCCACAGCTCAGAATGGAAGCAAGCCGACGAAGAACTCTATAGGGTAAGGCAGGTCCTAGTCAACAACGGCTTCTCCAATGGTTTCGTCGAAGACATCATAAGAAGGAAAGTGAAACGCCATGCAACCTCTGAAGAGACAACTAACACAACACCTATACCTCCTATTAGACTATTTTACAGGAACTTCTTTTCCACAGCTCATAAAACGGAGGAAAGGGTCCTGAAAGATATTGTTAATAGAAACGTTATCCCTACAGACAAAAATCAGAGGATACAACTGACGATTTACTATAAAACCAGAAAAACGGCCAGCCTACTCATGAGAAACTCTCCAGACACAAAACAGAACGCTTTTTTTTTTAAAAGAGACTAACGACGTCTATGCCTTCAAATGCCCTCTTGGGGACTGTAAGCTCCAAAAAACCCAGTATATAGGCAAGGCAACAACATCTCTTTCTAGGCGTTTAACGATAACGATCAACAGCGCTCAATTAAGGAACATATAATCTCTTCCCACAACCAAACCATCGCCAGAGAAATCCTAGTAAACAACACAGAAATCATCGATAGATACAGCGATAGCAGGCGGCTTGACGTTTGCGAGGCACTACACATCAAGAAGTCAACACCAGCAATCAACAGCCAATTAATGCACAACTATATTCTACCCACCTCAAGACTCCGCTCCAATATAGAAGCATCAAGAAATATGGACCAATAGGCTTTCTACAAACACTTCTATTCAATACCCATTGTTTCGTGTTCTGTCTTGTGTTGATGAAATTAATACCCTATTAATGCCACCTCTTGTTCTGTCTTGTGTTGATGAAATTTATACCCTATTAATGCCACCTCACCCCATCCACCTCACTCAAATGTAGATATAAAATCGGAGATGCGTAAGTTCTATTCAGTTGTGTATGTGTAAGCTAAAGTCTTTGAAAATGTAATAAGTTTTACGAAACGCGCTCGTGTCGCGTCAGACTAGAAATAAAAATGAATTTTGGAGAATTGATTTTTTATTTACCTCCAACAGTGAAAAGAAATGTACGAAAGATTGAGAAAATTCGTGTTAGAATTATTAATCTTACTTTTTCGGTCATATTTAATAATATATGTCTACAGGAAAGACTGCTACCAATATATATATATATATATATATATATATATATATATATATATATATATATATATATATATATATATATATATATATATATATATATATATATATATATATATATATTTATATATATATATATATATATATATATATATATATATATATATATTTATTTATATATATATATATATATATATATATCTTTAGAACACTTTCCCACCAGGAGACTCGAACCCTAGCCAGCACAGAAGCCTTCCAGCAACTGGCATAACAGGTACGCCTTAACCCTCTCCACCACCTGCTCAGACCCTTAAAAGAGATGGTAATTTCGGAGTATTTAAATACCACAAAGATCACCACCTCCCAAGAGCACTAGAGCAAGTGAGGGGTCATTTAGACGTTAATTTCATCAAGTCCCTGTTAATATGGGAAGACACAGTGTCTATGCGTAACGCACAATATTTCTCGTGTTTAGGAGAGTTGTGCCTTAAGCATAGACACTGTGTCTTCCCATATTAACAGGGACTTGATGAAATTAACGTCTAAATGACCCCTCACTTGCTCTAGTGCTCTTGGGTGGTGGTGATCTTTGTGGTATTTAAATACTCCGAAATTACCATCTCTTTTAAGGGTCTGAGCAGGTGGTGGAGAGGGTTAAGGCGTACCTGTTATGCCAGTTGCTGGAAGGCTTCTGTGCTGGCTAGGGTTCGAGTCTCCTGGTGGGAAAGTGTTCTAAAGTTGTATACTTGACTCTCGTGTTTAGGAGAGTTGTGCCATATATATATATATATATATATATATATATATATATATATTTATATATATATATATATATATATATATATATATATATATATATATATATATTTATATATATATATATATATATATATATATATATATATATATATATATATATATATAGTATAAAATGTATTTGTATGTTAATATTTTGGAGGGTGGGGAACAGATTAATTCAATTCCCTTAATTTAAAATGGGAGAAATCACTTCGACTTACGATAATTCAAATTACGATCCGTCTCTGGGAACTGATTAGCATCGTAAGTCGAGGCCCCATTGTGTATATATATATATATATATATATATATATATATATATATATATATATATATATATATATATATATATATATATATATATATATATATATATATATATATGTATATATATATGTATATATATATATATATATATATATATATATATATATATATATATATATATATATATGTGTGTATATATATATATATATATATATAAATATATATATATATATATATATATATATATATATATATATATATATATATATATATATATATATATATATATATGTGTATATATATGTATACTCGACTTACGATGCTAATCAGTTCCCAGAGACGGATCGTAATTCGAAATATCGTAAGTCGAAGTGATTTCTCCCATTTTAAATTAAGGGAATTGAATTAATCTGTTCCCCACCCTCCAAAATAATAACATACAAATACATTTTATACTAAATACAATATTTTTTTCTAACTACAATACAGTACCAAAGTTTCTCTAACCTCTATGGAGGGCTCTTGATGGCATATGGAAGATGGTGATGAGGGGGGAGTAGGACAGTTGTTACTGTTTGGAGGGGGAGTCCCCTTCCTTTATCACATCAGGCAGTGATGTTTTCTCTGGGGTACTCTCTCTCCTACGTTTTGCCTGAATACCACTAGGACCTGGTTTTGGTTCAGTGCTTGTTTGTCTCACTACAAATTTGTCAAGAGACATTTGTTTTTTCCTTCGTTTTAACATTATTCTGTAATGATTCATCACAGTGTCATTGAATAGGTTAAGGCAACGACCAACTGTAGCTTGATTTGGGTGAGTCGTTTCAGCAAAGGTTTGCAATTCTTCTCATGCTGCACACATTTTCTTAATTTTTGAGGAAGAGACATTCTGTACTGGCACATCATCCCCTGAAAAAATTTCTTCAGCTGCCTCTTCTTGCTGCTTCTTTTGATGGGCTAGGAGTTCTTCGTTGTGATCTTCCACCAACTCCTCCACATCAGCACCATCCAACTCCAAACCCAATTGCCGACCTAGAGAAACAATTTCCTCAACAAGAGGCACTTCAGGTTCATGTTCAAACCCCTCAAAGTCTCGTTCTGCAACACATTCAGGCCACAGTTTTCTCCAGCCAGAGATCATGGTTCTTACAGTCACATCTTGCCAGGCTTTGTCAAGAAGATTTAAAGCACTATAAATGTTAAAATGTTTTTTCCAGAACTCTATGAGGGAGAGGTTTGTGGCATCTGTCACTTCGACACATCTCTGGAAAAGTGCCCTCTCATAAATTTTCTTAAAACTGGCAATGATTTTCTGGTCCATAGGCTGAAGTAGAGGAGTGGTGTTGGGAGGAAGAAACTTTATTGTAAAAACCTAAATTCCTCATCCAATGAACCCTCGAAACCTGGAGGATGGGCAGGAGCATTATCGAGGAGAAGCAGGGCCTTGAGTGGAAAACTGTTCTCCTGCAAATATTTTTTGATGGCAGGGAACACCACCAAATTCACCCACTCTGTAAAAAATTGCCTATTAACACATGCCTTAGCATTAGCTTTCCACATCACACACATTTTGTGTTTCTGCACATTATATTTTTTGAAAACCCTTGGATTTTCGGAATGATACACAAGCAAGGGTTTAATTTTCAAATCGCCACTCGCATTACCACACAACACACGAATAAACCGATCTTTCATAGGCTTGTGTCCAGGCAATGACTTCTCCTCATTGGTAATGTATGTTTTCTTTGGCAATCTTTTCAAGAATAGCCCTGTCTCGTCACAATTAAACACTTGTTGTGGTAGGTATGCCTCACTGCACAAAATCTTTAAATTCACCAATGAATCTTTCAGCTGCTGGCTTGTCTGAGATGGCAGCCTCTCCATGCCTCACAATGCTTTGAATTCCACTTCTTTTTCTAAATTTCTCAAACCATCCCCTGCTCGCCTTAAACTCTTTCACTTCTGCATCACTCGTTCCAGGGGTTTTCTTTAAAAGGTCTTCATGCAATTTTCTTGCCTTTTCACAAATGATGGCCTCTGAAACGCTATCACCTGCTAACTCCTTTGTGAGTATCCAAATTAATAATAACTGCTCAACATCCTCAAGTGTTTGTGTTCTATACTTCGTGATTATTGATATGCCTTTTGCCACTTAAGCACTCATAATGTCCTTTTTCTTAGCCAGTATGGTGGATGTCATTGACTGAGATTTGTTGTACTGCCTAGCCAGTTCACCTACTCGCACACCATCTTCATATTTACGAATGATCTCTTGTTTCTGCTCAATGGTCATTCTTACATGGGATCTCATGTGTTGAGCCTTACCACTGACTTTCCTAGGACTCATTGCGTGATATATAATAATTACTCTAATGTTCAAAGTGCAAAAAATCACCACAACAGCGGAATTTCTAATAGGCGCGATCGTCACTAAGCGGGCAGCTGTAGTAAACTGAAATGTAGTCTCGAAAAGACTACATTTCAACAGAAACGTCCCACACACCAGTCTCAAGACTGAATCTCGTCGAGGCCAAATGTCTAAATGAGAGCATGAACGAGTAAAAAATAATTTGTTAACACCAGGCATCATACACACAATGAATGCACCTAGACACACAACGAGCACTATCAACACAGCAAAGATTACTTCATAACAAATAATCATTAAATTATTGGACCTATACTTATGCATTTATCTTCGGTTTAACACAACAGGCACCAGACACACGCTGGTGCCTGCTGTGTTTTGTGCGCTGGTGCCTATTACATCATACACACTAGGATAAAACAAACATTAGGCTGGAAGTCTGAAAAGAATTTTAACAATTTTACTGGAAAGGCTTGCTGTTAGGAAAGGAAGTAATTGAGATGAAATAATGCACAGTATGTAAATTTTGTGAAATGTATGATAAAGGAACAAAAACATTTATACCAAAACAGAGATGCACAACTAGGAAACAGGATTTGTTCAACTGAAATTGCGAGAGAGTCAGAGACCAAAACACACACTAATGGAATCAATATAGCAAGAGGCCAAACCCCCAAACATACAAGTGATACAAAGATGCGAGAAACACTTTCACTTTCACTTACACTTTCAGTCATATTCAACAACACAAATATACATACATACATACACACACATTCCTGTTGCTGACTACAGACACCAGTACCAGCTCTCACCTCCCACAGACACTAGTACCACATCCTCACCTCCCCACACAGTACTCTTGTTCCTTACTCAACACCCCCCCCCCCCTGGACCTTTATTATAGAAAAATATAATCAAATAATATAATAAAAGAAAAATATAAGTGTTTACTTACGATAATACTATCGGTGGAACACAATATCTTCTTTTCCTTCTTCTCTTTCTCACCATGACTGCACTGATGACAAAATGGCCGCTGTGTTGATATTGGCGTCGGATGACGCTGTGACGTCACAAGTGAGGGACGCTTTGCGCATTCTCCCTCGATCGTCGCTTGAACCCATCATAAATAGTTTTGTTATTTTTATTTATGGGTTAACAGAGAATATAGAAAATAAGTTGAATTAACATTCTTGTAAAGCCACTAGCACGCATAGCGTTTCGGGTAAGTCCTTAAACTAACATAAATAAAAATTGATAAATAAACAGTAAAATTGATAAAAAAAATGTTAGCAGGTATTTTAAGTCTTTTCTTTACAGGTACAGATAATTATAAGTAGAATAATTACAGTAAAATCAACAAAAATGTTTACAGGTAATTTGAAGAAATTTTGACACAAAAGCAGATCAGAATAATACACAATAATAACAATACACAATAAAGAAATAAGGATTACTAGGTACATGAGAATAGCATTTCAGGGTTATACATTGATTCACTGAAGCACAATATGAGGATCATTTCGAGGAAAAGTTTCAAGGAATAATGCAGTAGAAAATGCACTCAATACAACAACCATGATATCAGATGATATCTAAGATTGCAGTGTTAAAGTAATATGGCTTAGGTACAAATATTGGGAGATTGAGTAGCACTAGATACAGTGTGAAAATAAAGCCCATGGTAGAAAACTATGAAGATGAAATTAGGTACGTTTTAGTTTTGTTTTTGAATATGACAAAAGTTGGACAGCTTTTCAAATCATTAGGGAGTGAGTTCCATAGACTAGGTCCCCTTATTTACATAGAGTGTTTACATAGAATAAGTTTGATATCAAAGAAATATTTATGTCTGGTTTGGTGGGCATGTGTTCTATTACATCTGTCCAGGAAGAGTTTCAGAACAGGCTTTGCACTTAGAAAAAGGATTTTATAAACGTAATTTGCACAGGAGAATATATGGAGTGAATTTATGTTTATCATGTTTAGGGATTTGAACAAGGGAGCTGTGTGTTGTCTGAAGGCAGAGTTAGTTATTGTCCTGATAGCAGATTTTTGCTGGATGATGATGGGCTTGAGCTTGTTTGCAGAGGTTGAGCCCCAAGCACAGATACTATAAGAAAGATAGAGATAGATAAATGCATAATAGAGTGAGAGGAGAGCAGAGTAGGGTACACAATATCTGATCTTAGAGAGTATTCCAACTGTTTTAGAAATCTTTTTAATTATGTGTTGTATATGGGTGCTGAAGTTGAGTCTCTTGTCTAAGTACAGGCCAAGGAACTTTCCATCATTTTTATTGCTAATTACATTATCTATCAGAAGCTGCATTGCATTTGTTTATTTGTTTTCAAATAAGACATAGTAGGTCT